>NW_017307152.1:396747-476503 GCF_000935625.1 Nanorana parkeri
TAATATTAAGTAAAATGATTATGATAATAAATTACTTATGTTATACTGTTATACTTGTTAAAAAAATGTTTTACATTATTATTAGTATTATTATTAGTAATAATAGAATAAGTTGTACTAATAGTATCAGTATTACCCTGTATGGAAATCATAATATAAAAATAAAAATATACGTTCATGTTTTTATCTTATTAAGATAATAAATTACTCTCATTTATTATTATTGGTAATCAATGTATTCATTAACATGACATTGCTAC
The DNA here is from genome assembly GCF_000935625.1 of Nanorana parkeri. NCBI lineage: Eukaryota > Metazoa > Chordata > Amphibia > Anura > Dicroglossidae > Nanorana > Nanorana parkeri. The sequence continues at coordinate 397,008 of NW_017307152.1, forward strand.
AGGGTAATCAGCCGAATAATTGTGAGTTCAGACAGGCTCTGTGGAGGACAGCCCTGTCCCCATGGCAGCAGGGGTCCACTCTCTGTTCTCCGGGCGCGCTCTGATGACGTCGCTGTGCCTGGCTCTGTAGTAAGAGCGATGTCGGAGCCAGAGCGGGGGCCGGGGTGTTCTGAGGACCCGCGACCTAGCTTCCGTCTGTCGGTCGGGAAGCGGGAGCCGGTGGTGAAGTTGTTGCAGGCGGTGACCGGTTTGGATCCGCTGTCCTGGTCGGAGGACCACAGGCTGTCCGTGTGCACCAGCAGCAATGTCTCCGTCCTGGAACAATTGTGTGATATCCATGGCAACAGCCCGGAGCTCACCCTGCACCGCACCTGTGTGTCCGCCCCGCACAAGACCTGCTTCCTCCGGGTAAGGCGGAGCTACAGCCGGCACCCTTCATCCAGTGCTATGCGGAACGAGTCACCCGTGGAGCATTGCTGTATGTAGTAGAGTATACTGCGAGCACACCGGGGCCCCCTCCTGATGATTTGGGGGAAAGTGGGATCCTTGTTCACCTACGAGCTCATTGCTGCCTATGTATGTGACACTGTGTAACGTGTATGTAGAGACAAAACGTTCTTTTTAGTTTTGGAAGGAGCAGTGAAGGGTTAAGCTGACCGTTTATGTTTTGCTTTCTGTGTTCCATTTGGAAAATGTCACTTCCTGTCCTTTAGACACAACAGGAGTGGGGAGGAGATCTCCCAAAGTGAGAGGGTACCAGTGTCTTCCCTTTCTTTCTGGGTGACAGTGGTCACTGGGACTAATAGAAGGGGAATCTTCCCAATGGGGGGCACAGGCACCAATGATCTAACCCTTCACCCTTCTATCCAAAGCAAAATAACCAATAAAATAGAGATAGGCTTTGAAGTAGGGATGTACCAATACTAGTATTGGTGCCGAGTACCGCTACCTTTCCCGATACTGCAACTTCCAGTCAGAGGGAGAATTCCTCTGACCGCCGGTGCCACGAGGAAGCATGGAGCCGGGAAGCTGGCTCCATGGTGTTTGGCCGCCTCGGTGCTGATTGGCTTGGAAGCCGGATTCCAAGCCAATCAGTGTCGAGCCGTGCAAACAAATCTGATAATATGGCGACACGACTCCCACCCTGCAGGCACCTCACTTCCCTCACATAGATCCTTAGCAGCAGTCATTAACGTACCAGTCCCTCGGCCAGCTGGGCTTCCCGGGCAATCGAGTCGGGCGGTGGGTAATGACACGCTGCCTGGCTTACCGGACAATTGTCCGGGAAGCCGACCCTATGCCACCAGAAGTACCGGTATCGGTACTTGGTAACGGTGAGTACCAAAAAATTAACATCGGTACTCGTACTTAACCTCCCTGGCGGTAATCCCGAGTGTGGCTCGGGGTTAATTTTAATTACCAAAAGCGGTAACCGCGAGCCACACTCGGGATTACACAGTGCGTTACTTGCCTTGTCCACGATCCGCGCTGTGTCCTCTGGCCGATGCCGGCATCCGGGTTCCGTCCCTTACAAGCGTCCGTGTCGCAGGGGGCGGAACCGGTGGGAAATTTGAAAGTTAAAAAAAAAATCAGACCGCCAGGGAGGTTAATACTGAAAAACCGGGATCGGTGCATCCCTACTTTGAAGTTTATTCTGCGTAGAATTTGCCGTCCCCGGTTCCTTCCCCCTTTGTTAATAACATTTGTAAATAAAACCTTTGCGTTTTTGTTACTTACCTTATTGTAGACCAGCGCTGGACAAATCCCAATGCTTCCTATAAATGACATCTGGCTCCTAACTTCTGATGTTCCCTCTAGTTGTTGTCAATGGAGCAGACTCCTAAAACAAAATCCTGCTGGCTCTGGGATTGGACAGACTGGCTTCTGGAATCCATACTCGTTTGTCCATCCCTGTATTAGACCCAGTGATGTCACCACTGTGTCTCTGTGCTCATTTATGCAATGCAGGCATATCATGGCTGGTGGTGGGATGCTGGACATACGGTAGCTTCCTGAAAACATCACAGAACCCTGCTTCAGTACGCCTTTCAAAAGCCCTCAATTCTAGCATAAGCGTGTGTTTCTCTGCTCCCCATAGGGAATGTAGAGAAAGGAAGGGTCTGTGTTTCTCTGCTCCCCATAGGGAATGTAGAGAAAGGAAGGGTCTGTGTTTCTCTGCTCCCCATAGGGAATGTAGTAAAAGGAAGGGTCTTTGTTTCTCTGCTCCCCGTAGGGAATGTAGAGAAAGGAAGGGTCTGCGTTTCTCTGCTCCCCGTAGGGAATGTAGAGAAAGGAAGGGTCTGCGTTTCTCTGCTCCCCGTAGGGAATGTAGAGAAAGGAAGGGTCTGCGTTTCTCTGCTCCCCATAGGGAATGTAGAGAAAGGAAGGGTCTGCGTTTCTCTGCTCCCCGTAGGGAATGTAGAGAAAGGAAGGGTCTGCGTTTCTCTGCTCCCCGTAGGGAATGTAGAGAAAGGAAGGGTCTGCGTTTCTCTGCTCCCCATAGGGAATGTAGAGAAAGGAAGGGTCTGCGTTTCTCTGCTCCCCATAGGGAATGTAGAGAAAGGAAGGGTCTGCGTTTCTCTGCTCCCCATAGGGAATGTAGAGAAAGGAAGGGTCTGTGTTTCTCTGCTCCCCATAGGGAATGTAGAGAAAGGAAGGGTCTGTGTTTCTCTGCTCCCCATAGGGAATGTAGAGAAAGGAAGGGTCTGTGTTTCTCCGCGCCCCATAGGGAATGTAGAAAAAGGAAGGGTCTGTGTTTCTCTGCTCCCCATAGGGAATGTAGAGAAAGGAAGGGTCTGTGTTTCTCTGCTCCCCATAGGGAATGTAGAGAAAGGAAGGGTCTGTGTTTCTCTGCTCCCCATAGGGAATGTAGTAAAAGGAAGGGTCTGTGTTTCTCTGCTCCCCATAGGGAATGTAGTAAAAGGAAGGGTCTGTGTTTCTCTGCTCCCCATAGGGAATGTAGTAAAGGGAAGGGTCTGTGTTTCTCTGCTCCCCATAGGGAATGTAGTAAAGGGAAGGGTCTGTGTTTCTCTGCTCCCCATAGGGAATGTAGAGAAAGGAAGGGTCTGTGTTTCTCTGCTCCCCATAGGGAATGTAGTAAAGGGAAGTGTACGTTAAAGTGAGTATTGTTTTGCCCTGCATGGCTAATGTCTGGTTCTAGCAACTCCTTATCTGCATACTGATCTGTCTCTTTCATCTTTGCAGATCGGTTCCCCGAAGGAAGTGGAGCAGTGCAGAGCGAAGTTTGCCAGGTCAAATGACCCGACAATCAGCCAAAAGTTTATGTTGGACAGAGTATTTAACCCTGAAGGAAAAGGACTTCCACCCTTGCAAGGATACAAATATGCCTGCTGGACTCCTGCGGGCTGCGATGCCAATGGACGATGCCTTCTAGCTGCGCTGACTCTGGATAACCGGTTGACCATCAATGCAAATGTCGACAGACTGCAATGGAAGCAATTGGCAGACCTGACGGAAATGTATGGTGAGCGTTTAGCTCAGAGCAACTACACAGTGACTGAGGATGCCGTCCATTCAGAACTGGAGGATTTTCCTGAGTACCAAAGGCGGCACAGCATGCAGACCCCTGTGCGGATGGAGTGGTCCAGCATATGCACTACTCAGGAGATCATGGAAAACAACACTTGCCGAGATGTTGGCACTGTTCTGTTGGCCGTCCTCTTTGAAAATGGAGATGTTGCCATTTGGCAGTTCCAGCTCCCTATAAAGGACCGCACCTCCATTATTTCCTGCAACACCATCATGTCTGGGGTCGAGTCACCAAGCGCCTTGGCGTGGTGGGAGTATGAGCACAGCAACCGTAAAATGAGTGGACTGATTGTAGGCAGCAGTTTGGGCCCGGTCAAAATCATCCCAGTGAATTTAAAGGCCGTCAAAGGATACTTCACATTGCGGCAGCCGGTGATCCTTTGGCAAGAGGTTGACCATTTGCCAGTCAACAGTATTAAGTGTATAGCTCTCTATCACCCGTACCAGAAGTGCAGCTGCAGTCTTGTGGTTGCTGCCCGCGGTTGCTATGTTTTTTGGTGTTTGTTGTTGATATCAAAAGCAGGACTCAATGTTCACAATTCCCACGTAACTGGACTTCACTCCTTACCTATCATTTCTTTGTCTGTTGACAAGCAGAATGGAACTATTTATTCCTGTTCTGTTGATGGAAAGGTTCAGCAGTTGATACCTCTTTTCACAAGCTTTGCTTTAAAGTTTGAACATCAGCTCATTAACCTGTCAGAGATGTTTGGGTCAGTGAAATCTCACGGCATTGCCACCAGTCCCTTTGGAGCATATCTTGCTTGCATCACCTCAGAAGGCTTGAACAACGGAATTCATCCAGTGAACAAGAACTTTCAGGTCAACTTTGTGGTCCTCAAGACATTTGAGGAAGCTGCAGCTCAGCTTCTCGAGAGCTCTAGCCAAAATCTCTTCCGGCAAATGGACCTGACAGACCTTGTGCGCTGGAAGATCCTGAAAGACAAGGTCATCCCTCAGTTTTTAATGGATGCCTTGGACAAAAAGGTAGATGGGGGGCCCTTGTACTTTTGGAGGTTCCGACTTTTTCTTCTGAAAATTTGGTACCAGTCTTTTAAGAAAATCACTTATGAAGCAATGCGGAAACAATCTTTCCAGGAATCGAAGGTTTCCAGGACTGAAGACGCCCCTGTTGAGGGCAGCATATTTGAGGAAGAAAAGGACCTGGATGAGGATAAGCATGGCGATAGCTCTGGAAGTACATCGAGAGACACTGCAGAGCCTGATGTAGAGTCTTCTCCAGCTGATGAAAGTCTTTTGGAAATTCAACAGAAAATTGAAGCCCTGGAGGCACATTTGACCAAGGAAAACATGAAACATGTTTTGGGAGAAGTCTATCTACACACTGGCATCACAGAATATACCAGTGTCCCTACCCGTGGTATCTGTGCCTATCTTATGGCCAACAAAGACGGTGAAGATAGGACAGTCCAGGTGCCTTATCTAGTCTTGTTACATTATTGCTGTTCAGTAATTTGCCTTTTGTTTTCAAAGGTTTGTCTTTGTGTCGCAGTCCAATATTGCTCTTATTTAAGACGCAGTAGGTCCTTGTTGAGGGTAACCTTAAAGTGACATTAAACCCTCAGATTTGTTAACATAAACCAATACTGTAATGTGCGCCTTACTGTAATCCACGGTTGTTTCCCTTCTCGTTGCTGCTCTTCCTTTTTAAATCTGCATCTGTTCTCATGCTGGTCAGAACTTCTGTTTTGCAGCAGACTGCCTTGTCTCTGGAATGGATACATGGTGTCTGTGTATAGGTTTGCAACCTGAGCCAGCACTACAGAAAGAGGCACTCAGCTGTAGTGCTCAGAAGTTCTCCCCAAGCATGAGAAGACATGAGGATTTAAAAGGAAGAGCAGCAAAGAGAAGGGAAACAACCATGGATTACAGTAAGGCGCACATTACAGTATTGGTTTATGTTACAAAATCTGAGGGTTTAATGTCACTTTTTAAACTCATTGACTGTTGCCTCCCACAGCCAAGGCTGCTGTTCAACACTAGAGGTAGATATCACCGACAACCTGAAGTGGTTTTAGTTCAGGAATTTGGGTTATAGCCATTAACACTGGTTGGGAATAGGGATGCACCGAAATTTCGTCCGTCGACACATTTTGTCCAAAAATGGTACTATGGACAAAATGCCTATAGTACCAAAATGACCACAAATGTGGTGCATCCCTAGCTTCTCTCCTCCTCCTCGCTGGACTGTGTCCCCTCCGATCCCCGCTGCTGTCCCCCGCCTGTGTCGGCAGAGGCAGCAGGGATTGGGGGGGACATGAAGCTGGTCTAGCTGCCAGCACCCAGTGGGGAGGAGACAAACTGTCAGGAGGCCAAGTGGAACGGTGTGGGGAGGAGAGCTCGGCCTCCTGTGACAGGCGGAGCAGTCAGGATGGAGAGCGCAGTACAAACACTCAGCAATCGGTACTGATCACTGATGTTTGTAAATAACTGAGGTCATAGTATACTTTCTGTGTCCCCAGTTATGAATGAACAGGAAGTCCTCTACATCACTTCCTGTTCATTCATGATTGTGGACATAGTATCAGTTACTATCGCCTTAGTTTATGGATGAACAGGAGCACTCAGGATAGAGGATTCTTGTTTATTCATAACGGGCTGCAGAAAAGAGACTGAGGACTCTGTCCTCAATCTCTTTTTCTATATTAAAAGGGAAAAATCTATCTGTTTTAGGGCTGCAACTAATGATTATTTTCATAATCGATTAGTTGGCCGATTTATTGTTTTGAATAATCGGATTAAAAAAACTAAGTATCATCCTTAATTTTAAATAAAATACACTAATGGAGTGTTGCAAAGTTTACTTCAGAATAAAACTGCATGCACAATATTTTGCAATCGCACTGCACTGGATCGCACAGCATTGCCGTACCGTGCGTTCCAGTGTGGGTGATTACACTGTGGGTGGAAGGTGCGTTTGAAATGAATGGCACAGCAACGCACCCCCCGCAGCGGAATTTGTCTTTCCCACCTTTTTGTATAATTTTTTTTTTTGAGAATTTATATTGTCAGCACATGGCGCTTGAATAGCTTCAGCCAGGGAGTGAGAGCTGCCAGTAGCAAGATTCCACAGACGGCAGCTGAATGTACATACAGCAGGTAGTGGACTGGTGCAATAGCCAGCCTGCTATTGGGCATTTCAAATTGCAATAGCGGGCCGGCTATTGCACCCGCCCACTGCTTGCTGTGTCCTCCTCCCAGCGTGGAGGAGAGAGCTGGGGGATCCAACCAACTAATCGATAATGAGAATAGTTGACAACTAGTTTCATTATCGCTTAATCGTTTACTTGGTTGCAGCCCTAGTCTGTTTAGACCCAGGAATATCCCCCAAAACCCCTAACGGTAAAGTAGAAAAAAAATTATAATAAAAATATTTGAAAAAGGCCGGGGGAAAAAAATGGTTTCGGTTTTAACCTGACAAAATTAAATTTTCTCCATCCCTGGTTGGGAACCTTTATTTCTGACAGGTAACAGCCAGAATGAGAGGTTCCATTTAAAGTGCAGCTCTTGTCTAGAAGGATTGCCCTTTTTTTTTTTTTTGCCCTCACCGCTGATTTCAGTCTCTTGCACAGCTACAGCCGCCATTTGAATCTTCAGCTGGTACGTGGGATACCTATGGCACCCCTGCTCGGTCTCTCTGCAGAAACACTAGTGATGTCTTGGTCATGGGTTGAGCTGCACCATGCTGCACACAGGCCGCTGAGACACCCAGAAGTGTTGGATGCTAAAGATTCCAATGGCGGCTGTAGCTCTTCAAGAGAATGAATATTGAAATAAAGGTGTTATTACTTTCATTTAAAATGCTGTGCGCCTGGGGGTCTTCAATGTTTTATAAGCTTGATATACAGCCGTGTCTTCTGAATGTTTTAGGAGAACTGTGGGGAGAGTGAAATCCACGCACCCCCATAATTGGAGCCGACGTGTGACACAGAGGCCATCACATGTTGGCTCTATTGATCGAGAACTGAATAATCGCATACCGCCCATCACTCAGTCCCCGATCATCTCCCTGCAGAGAGCCGTGACTGTCAAGATTCCCCCCTCCCCTCTCGATTCCTCCAGCGCTGACTGGACGGACGGGGGTGCGGGCACAGATGGCTCTACCTCTAGAGAGGCAAAGCCAGCTTTTAATCAGGCAGCAGGGTGGATCCCGACAATTTTGTTGGGATCCGTCTAGGCTGCAGCGCGGCTCTGCACTGTCAGCATATAGCAGGCACTAGCTTGAGTTACTAGAGTTTTGGGTCACAGGAGGGCATTAGTATATGTCCTTATGGGACGCTATAGAGAACTACGGCAAAAAAAAAAGTTTTAGCCTTGCCTGCTTTTCTGAAAGCTGAGGTTCTGATGCCAGCGACACCTATGAGTGTGCAGTATCACATGTACTTGTGTGTTTGTGTATTTTAAACGCTTGTTTTTTATTCACTTTTTATATATGTGTGTGTGTGTGTGTGTGTGTGTGTTTTACTTCACGGACAGGAATTGTGTGTTCTATTTAATGTCTGTGTTCTATCAAAGATTGTGATTGGGTTGGAGTGTGTGACTGGTCACACATTTTAACGTAGTCACGCCCATTTTCCCCGGTGTTAAAATATGTGACCGACAAAAGGTGTAGAATTCAAAGGTTTCTCAGCTGTTCCGGGGCAGATCGGCATCGCAGATGGTATGTGCAGGAGAACCGATCTGCCCTGGAACAGTGACTCCGTCCTAAAATGTCACTTCTTTGTGAGTGCGATCTCACATTTCACAAAGTCGGATAGAAGTGACATTTCAGGACCGATCAGCTGTTCCAGGGCAGATCGGTTCTCCTGCACATACGATGCCGATCTGCCCCGGAACAGCTGAGAAACCTTTGAATTTGACACCTTTTGCCGGTCACATATTTTAACACCGGGGAAAATGGGCGTGACTGCGTTAAAATGTGTGACCAAATGTGTGGTCACACATTCCACTGCCAAAAAACTGGGCGGGATTATGTTAAAATGTGTGACCACGTCACCGGTCACACATTCTAACGCAGTCACAAACTTTGATCGAACACTTGCCTCCCTAGCTGTACATAGTTCCCACTGCTTTTCAGCTGCATGGATGCACAGTAATCATTGAAGGATTTCTACTTGAAATGCGTTTTCTTGCAGTGTATTGTTATTGTTTTATGGTGAGAAAGGGATAATGGTGAGCAGACCCCAACGTCTCTACCGGGTAAGCTGCCAGATCTACCATGGTAGCCGGTGTGGAGGGAAACAGGATTTGAGTGTGCCCTAAATGTGACACTTCTGAAACACACTGAAACCTTCATAAATAGACAAACCAAGTACTGTGTCTACTTCCCCTTCATCACATCATGTTTAATATTACAGCGTATTTGCTCTTTAAAGAACAGTCCATTGTAGTTGCTTGGCAACTCATTGTCTTGTATTTGCTTTATGCAGGTGCTCATTGGGCATATTGAGAAGAAGATGAACAAGCAAATGTTCCCAGAATACTGCACTCTGTGTAAGCAAGTCCTTCCATTCGCTGATAGTAAAAAGGCTGTTTGCCCTAAAGGACATCTCTGGAGCAGGTAGGCCCACCTAAAGAGAACCTGCCATTTATAAATGTTTGCTTTTTTTTCTACCCGTTTCTGTTCTGGAGGCATTGCTGTTTGTTTCCCCATGTCCTTTGCATACTGATTCCTGAATGAGAGTGTCAGGTTCATTATAACCACCTTGTGAACTCTAATGAGGACAGTTGCAGTTTCTGTATCCCTGTATAAGTAGTTATCTCTTATGCTGCCGATTATCGTACGATAATCGCGAGCGATCGCGCGATCATACGATAATCGGCAGGTGTATGGGCAGCGTGCGACCGCATCTACTGTAAGGTCGCACGACTTTCGTCTTCCGAGCGCGCTGGAAAACCTGCCGAAAATCGTCGGGTTGGTGGCGTGCTCTAAAGACGCATGCTGCACGGGCCAGTGTGCGCAAGCGAAAAACTGCCCGCTCAGCACTGCAATCATCGCAAGCCCTCCCCTCAGCGGGGAGGGCTTGCGATGATCGCAAGTACGATCTGCCTGTCCATGATGGGCAGATCGTACGTAATTTTAATCACCTTACAACCATCGCACAACGAAAGTCGTGCGATGGTTGTTGCTGCAGTTTTACATGGAAAGGTATCTTTTAATAACATGAAATTACGAAATGGCTTGTGGAGCAATTATATATGCTATATATATTTATTTTCATTTGTAAAGTGCAGTTTCTTTTTCTCTCTCTCTCCTCTCCTCTCCTCTCCTCTTCTCTCTCCTCTTCTCTCTCCCCTCTCTCTCTCTCTCCTCTCTCTCTCTCTCCCAACAAATTGATGAGTGCGTTTGCTATTTGTTTTGCTTGACTGATTTGGTGCGTCTCTGTGCCTTTTAGGGAGGTTGGGCTTCCTCCTGACAAACCTGCACCCAATTTGATCTTTTGCCCCCATGTGCTCCAAGATGGAGACTCTCATAGTTTAGAGTTAGGACCGCACTATCACAGGTGCCTTGGCGCGGTTGTGCGGCTTTCACTTTTTCTGCAGAAGACGTGTATCCAAACCTCTGTTTTTAACCTATTCGGTGAGACAAGTTTTTTTGCCTGCTGGCCGGTGAGTGTGCTGGGAAACTTTTTGCTATTGCAGTAGAGGCCGAACGCACTGGAAAGCGGAGTTTGTTGTGCACACCGGCCCTCAGTGCAGCAGAATTGTTTTTGTAGCCTTCCCCAGATCGGTGCCTTGCAATATTCCTGTCTCAGCTCTGCAGGCAGCTCCTATGACCTCATGGCTTTTGCTCTGATACAGAATGCATTGTCAGCTGTGAGGCCTTCTATAGAGAGGTGTGAGCCTTTCCAAATCATATCCAATCAATGTAATTTACCCCAGGTGGATTCCAATCAAGGTGTAGAAACACCTCAGCAATGATCAAGGGAAATAGGAGGCACCTGAGCTCAATTTCAAGTGATGTTGTAAAGGGTCTGAATGCTTATGCCAATGTGATATTTCAGTTTTTACTTTTTTATAAATTCACAGACATTTCCAAAATTCCGTTTTCACTTTGTTATTATGGGGTACTAAGTGTAGATTCATGAGAACAAAAGAATTTAAACTACTGTAATATCAGGCTGCAACATAACAACACTGAAAAAAGTGAAGGGGGTCTGAATATTGTGTATAATAAATATATATATTCTGTACACTAAATAAAGCATTTGTATTAAAATAATGGCTGTTTCAATTAGCACAAATGCCAGAATTTTACCTCATGTCAGTCCCTTGTAAAGCCCAGTAAAAAAATATTCAGACTGTGAGAGTAAAGGTGCCCATACACTGTACGATTCTCGTACGAGAATCGCGGGAAATCCCGCGATCGTACGAGAATCGTACAGTGTATGGAAGGCGTGCGACCGTTTCTACTGTACGGTCGCACGTCTTTTGTCGAACCAGCATGCTCAAAAACCCGCCGAGAATCGTACGATTGTCGGCGGGGTTCTAGCCTGCTCGTTCGATAGCTGTGGAACGGGCCGGTGTGCACACTGCCCGTTCTGCATTGCGGTCATCGGAAGCCCGCCCCTCAGCGGGGCGGGCTTTCGATGATCACAAGTACGATCTGCCTGTCCAAGATGGGCAGTTCGTACGAGCTTTCAATAAGCATACGACCATCGCAAGACAAAGGTCTTGCGATGGTCGTAAGGTGTATGGGCACCTTTTAGAGGCAGCATTTGGGGACAGTCAGTTGTGCTGCATGAACATGTAGTGACATAGAATGTGCTAACAGAAAGGTGACCTCAGGGCCGGTTCACACCAGAAACAGTGCGTTCCAGAGCGGTCGGGTCTGGAACGCACTGAATTGCATTCCTGCGGGAGGGGGCGTGGCGGTGCATTGAAGTCAGTGGCACCACAACCACGCCCCTGCCCTCAGTGCGATCACATTAGTACCTGTGTTCAGGTCCAGTGCTGCAAGCACTATTTTTACAGATCGCACTGGACTGGAACGCAGGCACTAATGTGCCACTCATTCGGGTGCGAGCGATCACACTGCGGGCGGAGGCGTGGCTGCGGTGCTATTGACTTCAATGCACCAGCATTCCCCCTCTCGCCCCTGAATGCAAGGAGCCGGCCGAAATGCTATTCATTGCGTTCCAGAGCCCAACCGCTCTGGAACGCACTGTTTCTGGTGTGAACCGGCCCTCATCAGTCTGTTGCTGCTCCTTCAGAGTCCATTCACAGTCTAAGGGCAGAGAGGTGACCTGCCAAAGGACAAAAGTATACTTGCCCACCCTGCCTAGCCCTCCTGACTGAAATCTACAAATCCGTCCTCCAGTTACTCGCGTGTGTAGGACAGCTGCTGCCTTGCACCATGTTTACAGTTGGCTGTACCTGCACAGTGAGCCCTCCTAGACGTGAATAGGGCAGTCTCCCGAGCATCTCAAGTGGTGGCATTTTAACATTAGGCTTATAATATTTGGTGGGAAGATGGATCATGTATAGATCTAAACTGATGATTGTGTTGTAGGTGTTCCTTGACGTACCAGGCCTGTCAGACTCTGGATTACCGGAGGTGCCTACTGCGTGACAGTATTGCAAGACATTCAGTTCCAGAAGGTAAATAATATGTTATTATAGAGGATACAGAACAGCCTCTCCAGGCTGGATTGGATACAAGTCAGAAATGTATTATTTTACCAATTCCAGGGCTTTTTTTTAAATGTAATTGGAGATTCTGGAAGTCTTAAAGACTAAGTGCATGTACCGAAAAGTCCATTAACCTTTCTTCTTCCACAAACACTCTTCTCATGTATAGATGCAGACTAGTCTACTTTCTTGCTGTCTGGACTGCCCAGCACATCATGTACTGCTCCCTCCATATTCTAATATCCCTGCATATCCCAATGTTGGCCATTATTGTGTGTGACTGGTCATAAATCATGCATAGCCTTTCAGAAGACAGCAGTAACCTAGCAATGAACGCTGCCTCAGCACTAGGCCAGACTGGAAATCGATATGAGCTATCTGCAGCTCTTTTGCTGCTTTTTGACCAGTACCCCACCAGTCATAAAGGAGCAGCTCTGACATAAGGAAGCAAAGTCCTGCCTCTACCAAGATGGCTGCCTCCATATAGAGACACAGAGTGTGGAGCAAGGTATGTTAAAGTGACATTAAACCCTCAGATTTTTTAACATAAAACAATACTGTAATGTGCGCCTTACTGTAATCCATGGTTGTTTCCCTTCTCTTTGCTGCTCTTCCTTTTTAAATCCTCATGTCTTCTCATGCTGGGGGAGAACTTCCCTTTGCAGCTGAGTGCCTCTTCCTGTAGTGCTGGCTCAGGTTGTGAACCTACACACAGACACCATGTATCCATTTCAGAGACAAGGCAGTCTGCTGCAAAACAGAAGTTCTCCCCCAGCATGAGAAGACATGAGGATTTAAAAGGAAGAGCAGCAAAGAGAAGGGAAACTACCATGGATTACAGTAAGGCGCACATTACAGTATTGTTTTATGTTAAAAAATCTGAGGGTTTAATGTCACTAAGTAAGTAATGGGGAAAAGATCAGCTGATGAGACCACAGACAGTACCGGTGACTGGTCTTTTGGGCACAGCTTTCACAGTACACCTTGTTGGTGCATACAAAAGCTTATAATACTGAGGTAAAAAAACACCTTTCTTGCTGCTTCCTTCTGTGTTCTGAGGAGAACTTCATAGGTGTGCAGCTTTTTAACAATTCATGAGTAATGATTATCATTACTGCAAATGCACATTTGTAAATCCAAATCGAATGTGCTTATCCAGCTATTCACAGAGTGCAGATGAAGGCCAGTAACCCAGAACAACCAAACGTACTTCCTCTCACTGTACATAGATCACCAAGACCTGAATTCGGATTGGCTCTGCAGTCATTGAATAAACCAAAGAATATTTCAAAGCTTTTTTTTTTTTTTATAGATTCTTTATTTAAGATTTTTTTAGGTTTTACAGAAAGGAAAAATGCAGGTAAGTCAAATAAGTGCAGATATTCAACGCAAGTTGATCAACGCCGAGACAAATATAGCGTCCATGGTGCAGTGTATACAACTGTTCATGTAATAATCAACATTTGGTTGTGAGAACAGGTAGGGTGAGAGTTGTCGCACGTTCTGATTGCGCTGTTGATCTGTAACGTCCTCTGTTCTAGTGCGCTAGTAAGGACAGCGACAGGGATAACGGAGGATCTTACCCTCCCAGGGTTGGAGGGAGAAAGGTCAATGAGTGATGGATGGAACAGCATCCCTCTGATATTGCAGGTGTAGTTTGAAGTACAAGTTGCACAAATGTAAGGCCTGGTTCACACCTGGGCGTTTTGTAGCGCATTCGAACGCTCTGCAAAACGCTCAAACACCGAAATCCCATTATTTCCTATGGGTATGGTTCACGCTTGGGCGTACTACAGGCCGTAGGAACGCGCTACAAAACGCCCTACGCCCAAAGTACAGGAGCTTCTTTGGGGCGTTTTTGTCACGCGTTTCCATTGGGATACAGCCAAGTAGCACTCGGAAACGAGCGTTTTTTTTACCGCGAATCGCGGTAAAAACGTGCGGCAAACGCGCATATTCGATACGCCTAGGTGTGAACCCAGCCTAAGGGATGTTGCCTTTGTAGAGAAGGCAGTAGGGAGGGTGGGGGGAGGATAGATGGAAAGGGCCGGGTCCGGCCGGAGGTGGGAGTGGGTGAAGAGTGAAGAAGGGGAGTAAGAGCAGTAAAGGATAAAGATTGGCATCTTAGTACACGTCAGGTCTCAGAAGTCCGTCTGAGGGTAAGGTATTCAGGGGACCGAATGTACTCCATCCAAGGGAGCCATGTGCGGGAAAATGATGCGTTGTTGTGTTTTAAGGGTCAAGCAAAACAAACGACAAACGCACTCAACAATTTGTCACCAGTTATACAGTAAGGTGCACACGAAATGGGCTTTGAACAGTAAAACAGTAGAAAGGCATCATGGCACACTCACAAAACAGCATGTAAAACAACTTGTCTCACCACTAAGGACAATGACAGAGGTTTGGATACACGTCTTCTGCAAAGGATGTGTAAGCCGCACTGCCGCGCCAAGGCACCTCTTATAGTGCGGTCCTAACTCTAAACTATGAGAGTCTCCATCTTGGAGCACATGGGGCAGAAGATATCAAATTGGGTGCAGGCCTGTCAGGAGGACGCCCCACCTCCTTAAAGGTACAGAAACACACAAGGGATCCCGCACATCCCATTGGCAGCTGAGAAACCCCATGCGTCGCTGCACCAAATCGGTAAAGCAAAACAAACGACAAACGCACTCAACAATTTGTTACCAGTTATACAGTAAGGTGCACACGAAATGGGCTTTGAACAGTAAAACAGTAGAAAGGCATCATGGCACACTCACAAACCAGCATGTAAAACAACTTGTCTCACCACTAAGGACAATGACAGAGGTTTGGATACACGTCTTCTGCAGAGGATGTGAAAGCCGCACTGCCGCGCCAAGGCACCTCTTATAGTGCGGTCCTAACTCTAAACTATGAGAGTCTCCATCTTGGAGCACATGGGGCAGAAGATATCAAATTGGGTGCAGGCCTGTCAGGAGGAAGCCCAGCCTCCTTAAAAGCACAGAAACACACAAGGGATCCCGCACACAATTTGGTGACAAATTGTTGAGTACGTTTGTCGTTTGTTTTGCTTGACCGATTTGGTGCAGCGACGCATGGGGTTTCTCAGCTGCCATTGGGATGTGCGGGATCCCTTGTGTGTTTCTGTGCTTTTAAGGAGGCTGGGCTTCCTCCTGACAAACCTGCACCCAATTTGAAATCTTCTGCCCCCATGTGCTCCAAGATGGAGACTCTCATAGTTTAGAGTTAGGACCGCACTATAAGAGGTGCCTTGGCGCGGCAGTGCGGCTTTCACATCCTCTGCAGAAGACGTGTATCCAAACCTCTGTCATTGTCCTTAGTGGTGAGACAAGTTGTTTTACATGCTGGTTTGTGAGTGTGCCATGATGCCTCTCTACTGTTGTGTTTTAAGGGAGCTCGTGAGGTCTTCCATGAGGTATATATCTTGGATGCGGTCTAGGACCTGTCCAATGTGGGGGGGTTCGGGTTTCTTCCATAGGGCCGGGACACATGCGTGTTGACTACGTGTCTGATGAGCGAGTGGGTGTAAGTACGTAGGGGGATAGTGTTGTGATGCAGTAGGAAGAAGGCAGCGTCTCGGGGGACCTGAGCGTCCATAAATTTCTGAGTAAGAGCGCATACCTGGTCCCAGAACTGGCGGAGGGCCGGGCAAGTCCAAAAGATGTGAAGCATGAACATAGGTCAGGTGAGTCTGGAAATAATGTGTGGCGGGTATAAAATCTTTTAACGTAATGGTGTGATCATGTATGTGTCTGGGTACCATCGCTGCCTCCACTAACATTTCATGTTTCATATTTGTTTTGTAGATCTGGATTGGATTAAGAGATTGCTAGGAGGACCTTGTACACTTTGCGACTCTCCCGTTTTTTAGTAGCTCCTGTGGTTTTTATTTCTTGCCCTCCATTGCCAAGCCTCGCACCAGCTGGGACATGCCCCTTGAAGGATGAGGTGACTTTTTCTATAGGTAATAAAGTGCAGTATTGAATCCAGGTTATGTGATGTACTACAGGAGGAGCACAAGTCCTGTAACCCAGACAGACAATCACAGATGACATTTAACTCCCTTCTCGGAAAAACAAGCCAGATCTCGGGATTTAAAGGGGACTTTCCTAGAAGGAAGGCGCCAAGTCTGGGCAGCTGGTCATTTTTATGACTGCAGAGATTTATTATTACCCCCCCCCCCCCTTTGTTTTTTTCTCGTTCTCGCCATTTACAAGATGCGAGTTCAGACAGACAAGGCTCCGGACTCCAGGTACAAATCTTTGTATTGCATTGCGGAGCTTTGCAGTCACATTTATACATGGAAATATTAGAATTTCAGATAATGTGTGTGGCCACGTCGTCTTAGGATCTCTAAGCCAGAAGCAAAAGACCTCTTATGACACATTAGGACAGGGGTAGCCAAACTCCGGCTCTCCAGCTGTGGTGGAACTACAAATCCCATTAAGCATTGCAAGAATCTCAGCCACAGGCATGACTCCCGGAGAGAGATGCATCATGGGATTTGTAGTTTCACCACAGCTGGAGGGCGGGAGTTTGGCTACCCCTGCATTAGGAGATCAAACAAATACAGATTGCCCAGCAAAGTTTTTCTTACAATTTTTGCCCAAGCACTTACACTCATCATGTTTCCAAACAGCTCCGACTCTCACCTCGGCTTCCCTAAACTTCCTGTCCAGTACAAGATCACAAGGGACAGAGCAGTGTCCAGCAGTTGTCCATCTACTAGCTTGGAGGAATGGGGGAGGGGAGTAGTCTGCCTTGCTGTGTTTGTGGAGACACACATAGCTTACTAGCACACACAAAGGTGTCTCCCTTGGACCCTGCAAGGGAAAGGAGCCACCCTAAAACAGGATATCAGGGCCAGTGCTCCGGGGAACAGCTGATTCTACAGGAAACAAAAACATTTAAACATCAACCAGCAGCATCCATTGTAAGTGATTTCATCAGCATCACTTTAAGTCATTCACTCACCTTAAAGTGACACTAAACTCAGGAGTCCAACCTTACTAATGTATTCAAGTATTTAACTATTAACAGAAATGTATCATATTTGTGTATCACTCGGTTGTAGATCCTTCAATCATCTCTGAATTGGTGCTGACACTGTCCGTCCTTCTGGAAGGGGGGATACTTTTGTTCCTCATGGTCCCTGCGTGTGTTGGTAGCCACCACTCCAAGCTCACTCCTGTGATGGACTACAATCACAATACAAATCAGTAAACTAAATGTGAGATTGTAGTCCCTCACAGGAGCGAGGTTGGAGCGGTGACTACTTTACAACACACACAGGGACCATGGGGAACAAAAGTAGTCACCCTCCAGAAGGAAGGACAGTGTCAGCACCAATTCAGAGATGATTGGAGGATCTACAGCCGAGTGATACACAAATAAGATCCAGTTTTGTTACTAGTTAAGGTCCTTGAATGTATTTGTAGTAGGGACGCACCGATACCAAGTACAGTACTCGGTACAAGTACCAATACTTTTCCAGCTCCGAGACTAGACTAGAGAAAAATTCCAAAGTTAGGAGGCAGCTGCCATTTGTAAGGAGCACACGGAGCTCCCGGGGTTTGTACATCTCTGTTTTATTCTATTTAACTGATTAATTTTTTTATTAACATATATAAAGGGACGCAACAATATCATTTATTCAGGTACTGATACATTATTGTTGTCATGTGTCCAGACTAATGATTTCCGGACAGTGGTGGAGCGCCAGAGCCAGGCCCCCGCTACAACCCTGGTAGATCTCATGAAAATTCCAAGTATCTGCACTGGGATCTGAACATCCAACATTTTTAGATTTAACTCCTGAGTTTAGTGTCACTTTAAAGTTCAAGTGAAGCCCCAAAAACACACACGCCTCCATTTGTATAGGCCTATCTCCATTTTCCTATTATAGCTGTTGTGCACAATGTCTAAATGTGACCATGCAACCTAATAGGCACCAATGTTAGACCCACAGCACTCAGTAATCAGCACTTAGTAAAAGACCTGGTAAGAAGACACACCCTTTGTCTTCCCCTGGCACACAAGTGTGTGTGTGTGGACCCTTGTGGGAGTGTGGCTGCTACTTGGCTCTGCCATCACAGAGGCTGCCGCTTCTTCTGTACATGCTGATGACGTGCCTGTTGTGTCAGCCTCTTGCTTTCATACTTTGTTGTACATTCTTGTTCCAGTTGAAGGACACACAGCATTTCTGACTAAAGGCTTATTAAGCCCAGCTGGTCAGTGTACTCGGCAGACAACTAGGATCTCCAGAAGAGGATTGGTAGCGGCAGCTTTTATGTGTCTCTTGTAAATGTTTTCTTAAACCCGGATCTCGGGCAGAATGAAATGCAATCATCCCTGAAGAAGAATTGGAAAAGTTGGCATCTCTATAGAATAAGCCAAATCATCAGCAGCCACACCATACTCTGTGTGCTAACATCATATGATCCAGGATCTGTGAAGGGCCCGTCATAGCCCTCATTCACACGAGAAAAGGCCGGCACGTACAGCTCCGTGCACGCCCGTATCGAGCAGCTCCCGAGAAGGACAGGTGCTGCGTGTGATTAGTAAGCAGCCCCCGTCCTTCTCTATGGGACTACGCGGCCGTACGGCCCCCTATGCTCACCCGCCCTGCACGTCTATACGGGTGTCTGTACTCGTACGATGACAGGATGGATCCCGTCTGCGTCTGAGCAGGGACACCCGCACGGACCTGCACTTGGGGTGAGCGTAGGGGGGCGTACGGCCGCGTAGTCCCATAGAGAAGGACAGGGGCTGCGTTCTAATCACACGCAGCACCTGTCCTTCTCGGGAGCTGCTCGATACGGGCGTGCACGCAGCATGGAGCTGTACCTGCCGGCCGTTTCTCGTGTTAATGAGGCCTTAAGCTGACAATGCACATAATGATTGCTCTCTTTCAGGCTGGCAGTCTACACAAGAAAAATCGCTCAATTCTCCCATCCACTAAACAGCACGGCTGGAGGAATCTTCCCTCTCCACTATTGTATGCTGACAGCCGCAGCTGTCAGGATGCCTAAACAGATTTTCCCTCTCAAGCAGTTAAGTGAATTCTAAATGAAGCTGGCTTCCCGGCCAATCAGAAAGCTGGGCCCCGCATCATTACAGAGCGCCTGGCTTCCTGATTGGGCAGAAGCTGGCCAATCAGGAAGCCGGGCAGCGCGTCATTACACTTCCAAGTGACGAGAGAGCCAGCTTCCCGGCCAATCAGCGTGTAATAGAGAGCAGGAAGCCCGGCTACCTGATACCGGAAGCATTTGGGCGAGTAGGAGTACTCGCCCAAATACTCGGCATCAGTGCCAATGCTAGTACCGGTATCGGTGCATCCCTACTAAATACCTCTCCCGTCTATTCAGAAGTGACTGGGTTCTCCAAGCGTTGTCATACATAATTGTGTCCGCTTTAAAGGAAACCTTTCCTGAGGGGAACATGGAGGCTGCCACCGCTGACTTTTTTTCATTCTGCAAATGCTAGCTGCCTGGCTGTCATGCTCACTCTCTGGCTTCAATCATCTGCTTCACTAGCTCAGATTCAGTATGCAGAGCTGGCAATGGAGATTTCTAAGTCTTCATACTTGTTCTGGGTCAGTCACTCCAACTGCTGAAGCCAGAGAGTGAGCATATCAGCCAGGCAACTAGCATCTCTTTTTAAGTGCCATTTCTTAAGGTCATTCCTTCACCAGAACGGCAGCAAGAGGCAGCCATGTTGTAGGCTTGGTGCTGCCGTATAGGTGACATCATTGCTCCACAGAACAAACAGTGTTACTTCATGAAGGGAAGGGGGGTGGGGGGGGGACTATGGTGTGTGATGGCCCCGTGTTACTTTTTTATTTTATTTAGCAATGTGCCGTCTCTTGTAAATACTCCTCGGTGTCTGCTCTCGTGTTTCTGTATATTTATAGAACAATTTTGTATTTTTGTTGTTGTCATAAAGTGAAATAAAACACGTTTATAATATCTGCATATCGAAGAGTCCAACGCCTTCTTTCAATGCTCCCCTTGTGTCTGTTAAACCTGTGCTGAGAAATGACGTAGACGGCCAGAGCCGAGCTCTACTTTTGGAATTGCTTGGCTACTATGCTAATCAAAATGCCTGAATACTCTGAGAACAAGTATGCACTTCAGGAGTTCTGACTTTCCCTGTTCTTCACTTGCTCTGTGCCAGTACTTGGTTAAAGAATGGAGGTCAGAGACAGCTAGGCAATTAGCATTTTTTAGGTGGGTCAGCAGTGGTAAGTGAGCTTTTAAAACAGGTCCTCAATGACTTCTGTAGCTGCAAGCACTATGGAGAAATTCAACCACAAAGTTCACAGCAGACATCCTCCTGTAATTTTCCTCCTGTGCTCACCCTGCTTCCACCACCCAGCAGTGATTCGGCAGCCTTACTGCCTTCTAATCTTTAATGTAAGGACAGATGCTCTGGGAGGAGAGAACAGGGGAAGATGGGCTGTGGAGTCACTGTTGGGAAGGGAGAGCAGGGTGACCTGAGCTGCTGGGAGAGCAGGGTGACCTGAGCTGCTGGGAGACCTGAGCTGCTGGGAGAGCAGGGTGACCTGAGCTGCTGGGAGATCTGAGCTGATGGGAGAACAGACTTGGACAACTTTAGTGCTTTGACTGTGAACTTTGAGGATCATCTGCCCCATACTACCTTCAGCTACAGAGGTCAATGAGGGCATGATTTAAAGTTAATTTACTTCTTGTTAAGAATATATAAATACTGCAATGCCCAGAACTTGGCCACATGTTCACTTTAGCATTGCTGAGAATGCAGTCCGGGCTCCTACTGCAGCAATTGTAGATGGAAGGCCTCTCTGCTGAGAGGGGTATGTCGGGTAAGTGGGGTGATTTCAGGAATCCTCATACATGGCTAAATATCATTTATATACAATTAGAGGTGCACCGAAATGGGAATTTCAAAAACGAAATAAAAAATGTCAGACCGAAACCGAAAATGTTTTTTATTTTAAAGATGTAGATCACTTCCCATTCATTCATAATTGGGGATATAGTAACCATACTCTGTCCTCACTTATGTACAAACACTTAGCGATCACTGATCTCTGACTGCTTGTACCCGCTCTTCTCTCTGACACGCTGTCACATGATGCTGAGTGAGCGGTGCGGGAAGAGAGCTCAGCCTCCTGTGACAGCGCTGGCTGTCTCCGCCCACACAACGCTCAGCCAGACTGTGACAGGAGGCTGAGCGGTGTGGGAGGAGAGAGACTGACCGCTCACAGCACTCTCCTACCGCAGCGCTTAGCCGGCTGTAAGTTTCTCTCCTCCCCGCTGGGACAAAGAGGAGCAGCGCCCAGCGGGGAGGAAAGAAATCACGGATACGCCGATGTATCGGCACAAAAATGTCACTTTCTGCATTTAGCCAAAAGTGCCATTTTGGGCCGTTATGTTTCGGCGGCCGATTATATCGGTGCATCCCTATGCCAAATACATTTTGGGTGCACTGATCTTTCATTTTTAAATGATTACTTCTAGCTGCATGTTTGTGTAATCGAGAAATGTGCATTTACTACTACGGTAGTCCAGTATAAAACATTGCTGCTGGCACCTCCAGACCGGGGCAATCAACAAGACGGCAGGTAATAAAGCGATATTGCTTCACCTTGGCAGACAACATTGTCTTGGCAGTAGCAGCGTCTCATTGTTTCATTTAACCTTTGGTGTGTTGGTTTCAGGACTGGAGACCTCGTATGGTTGTGTGACACCTTTTCCAGCTCGAGGCCAGTAAGGTAGTTCGATGGTTATCAGGAGTTGGTACCAAGGTATCACCTGCAGTGTTATCCTCGATGTGACTTCTAGATATATCTGTGCACCAGCGGTATCCTTTGCCATCTGCACTTTTAATCTGGCGGTGCACTCTATAAAATTGCCATGTGGTCTCCCTTTGCATTGTTAAGGACCTTTAGAACTTGTTATCTCTTTTTTCCTTTGTGCTTCTTTTGATTAGCAGACTGGCAGCTTCTCAGTCTTATGTCAGTGCTGCTTTCTTCTAGCGTGTCATAAACATCTTGCTGCAGAACATTAACGACCAGCTTGTTCTGTATAGTCTGGTGTGATTATATAAGCGTGCTGCAAGTGAAAGCTCAACTGCTGCCACAATGTATTGATTTTGGAAGAAGCAGGAAAAGAATTAGATCCCCTGTCAGGTATTTATTGCTGTTTGTGTCCCTATTGAGATTTTTTCCTCACTTCCTGTCAGGACAGGAAATTTAGGAAATCTCTCCAACAGGAACAAAAAAAAAAAGTTGTAGCGTGTGGGGATGAAATAAAACTTCTGCCATTAAAGGAGAACTATGGGGTCAGGGCTTTTCCCATAGTTCTCCTAAGGGTAACGGGAGGACACAAATTAGCGTCCTCCCGTCATCCAAAGCTCAGTATACCGCGAGCTACAGCTCACTGTATACTGAGACGCCGCAGCTGAAGCGGATCCCGACAATTCTGTCTGGATCTGCCCAGCTGCGTGAGTGACAGCTGGCTCTGCCTATCTAGAGGCAGAGCCAGCTGTACCCGCCCCCTCCCCCATCCGTTCCACCAGTCAGCGCTGGAGGATAGGAGGGGGGAATCCAGTCCCTCCCCTGTCACGGCTCTCTGCAGTGACAGGATCGAGAAGTGAGCGAACGCCGGTATGCGTTCGCTCGCTTCCCGATCTACTGAGCCGACCTGTGACAGTCTCATTGTCACAGGTCGGCTACAACTATGAGGTGAGTGAAAATCACTCGCCTCATAGCTCTCCTTTAATTTTTTGCTGCCCACGCCTATCTATCTCTGTGACACACTCAGCACCCATTTCTTGTACAGGTGTCATGGGACAGGAAGTAAGGGGAAAATCTCCCCAGTGCTGCCACAGATAAATGGAGTCTGTCACAGTTTGCCTCTTATTTTAAAACTGCCAATTGCTTTGCGGTCAAGCTTTTTTAATGGCTTTTGTACTGTCCTGATCCACAGACCCGGAGTAGTTATTTTAAAAGAGAACTATGGGGTAAGTGTTTTTCCCCATAGTTCTCTTTGAGGTCACTGAAGAACATATACTAACCTCCTCCCGTGACCCAAAGCTCAGTATATTGCGGGCAATAGCCAATATACTGAGAGCACTGCAGCCGGGACGGATCCCGAAAATACTGCTGAGATCCACCCAGCTGCATGAGTGACAGCTGGCTCTGCCTATCTAGAGGCAGAGCCAGCTGTGCCCGCCCCCTCCCCGTCCGTTCCGCCAGTCAGCGCTGAAGGATCGGACAGGGGAGGGGGGCAACTGACAGTCACCGATCGGAAGGTGAGCGAGCGACGGTATGTGTTCGCTTACTTCCCGATCAATAGAGCCGACATTATGGTAATATTGTTAATGTTGTTTAATATTTATTTTTGTAACTTATTTTGCATAAAACATCTAACTGTCATTTAAAAGATTACTTAAGAGGGTGTGTTTAGGGGCGGAGTTATGGCCGGGTAGGGTAGGGGTTAGATGGGCAACTGGTGGCGAGTAGCTCTTAAAGGGACATTAAACCCTCAGATTTTTTAACATAAAACAATACTGTAATGTGCGCCTTACTGTAATCCATGGTTGTTTCCCTTCTCTTTGCTGCTCTTCCTTTTAAATCCTCATGTCTTCTCATGCTTGGGGACAACTTCCCTTTGCAGCTCAGGCCTCTTCCTGTAGTGCTGGCTTAGGTTTCAAGCCTATACAAACTTATACACCGACACCATGTATCCATTCCAGAGACAAGGCAGTCTGCTGCAAAACAGAAGTTCTGACCAGCATGAGAAGAGATAAGGATTTAAAAGGAAGAGCAGCAAAGAGAAGGGAAACAACCATGGATTACAGTAAGGCACACATTACAGTATTGTTTTATGTTAAGGGGGCGGGTTTCCCACAAGGCCAACCAAGGCCCGGCCTTGGGGCAGCAGGGGTCTGGAATTCCTATCTCCCGATGCCTGGGTGGGTAGTTATTTTCTACATTTAGCCCTGCTTTGGGAAAGCAGAGCTAAATGTACAGCGTGGAAACCACGTGTTTTGTACAAGTGATCTCGGCAACAATGGGGGGGGGGCGCATTGTGGAACCGGCCTTGGGGCAGCAGAGAGAGTAAATCCGGCTCTGGTGGTATGAACAAAAACAACGGGTCTCGTGTCGGAAGGACCTGCAATAACTGTGCTGCTGAGTATAACATAAGAGATAATCTGATTGGATGTTACAGACCTTTCCTCTTCCAGGAACGTTTATATATAAAAATAGAAAATCGCTTCTCCATTCCCTCTTGCTTTTCTCAGGTCAGTAATTGTTAGAAAATGATAAGCTTTTGCATGATTTCTGCTTTTTCTTACCGCCGGTTCTGTCACTGTAACTCCGTTCTGCAGGACAGGCCTCATTTTATTTGACAAGGGTCTACAGCCCTGCCAGAGGGCCAGATGGCGAGGCTCAATCATGCCGTCGTGTGTCGTAGCAGTCACTGCACGCACCAGCTCGGCGTTTTAATGCCACAGTTGCCACTTTTCATCCAGCCTGGAGTCCGTCCTAATTGGCGTCAGTTTGCGGTAAGCAGCGACAGGCCTGCAACTAATGTTTACATGCACATGATAAGAGAACCGTTAAACTAATGATTGATGTAGGTGTAGCCATGTATACGTGGCAGCTGTCTCTGCGGTGTGTATAGATAGAATGGAACGCAGCCATTTTTAATTCAGTTGCATCCGGCAAGGCGAAAAAAGTGCTTCGAGACGGGCATTTCTAGAAAGAAGCCTAGGCACAGGGTGCTTGCTGATTAAAAGACCACTAAATATATTTTCCATCTGAAAGGAAAGGGCAGAAGTCACACTGATTCATAGACAGCAGCTTTAGCTGATTTGGGCAGCAGGGACCTTTTTATCTTTCCACTGCGTCACAAGAATTTGTAATGGCATTGTATATCTTTTCTTTATAATGGTCATTGTTCTCTTGATCCAGTAGGCGGAGCTTTAGGTTCCTTTTCACATGTTTTTCTCCATCTCCTTCTTTGTTGTAAAAAAAAAAAAACTGTTGTTACAGAGCTCAATAGCTCAAGATGAAATTTACTTTGAAAGGAGGCAATTACTGGAGTGTTGTCCTTTTAGCTAACCCACAGTGCTCTGGGAATTCTTCATACAGTGAGGAAAATAATGATTTGATCCTCTGTAGATTTTGTAAGTTTGCCCACTTACAAAGAAAGGAAAGGTTTATAATGTTTTATCATAGGTGTATTTTAAATGATAGAGACAGAATATCAACCAAAAATCCAGAAGAAAAAAAGTGATACAAATGTTATAAATTGAGTTGCAGTTCAGTGAGTAAAATAAGTAATTGATCCCCAAGCAAAACACTGCTTGGTACTTGATGGAGAAACCCTTGTTGGCAATCACAGAGGTAAGACGTTTCTTGTAGTTGGTTGCCAGGTTTGCACACATCTCAGGAGGGATTTTGGTCCACTCTTCTTTACAGATCTTCTCTAAATTCTTAAGGTTTCTTGGCTGTCGCTTGGCAACTCGAAGTTTCAGCTCCCTCCATACATTTTCTATAGGATTAAAGTCTAGATTAATTCTGCAGGGGATCAAATAATTATTTTCCTCCCTGTATATAAAATAAAAGAGAGTAACAAAGAGACTTAAAAACATGTTAAGGGACTTCATTGGGCCGTGCACTGCAGTGGCATTTTTTGTAGCACAATGCACACATACCATAGGTGTCATGGCAACTGTTAGTGGTATTATAACAAAGTGGAAGCAACCTCCAAACTTCGTGTGGCCTTCAAATTGGCACAACAACAGTGCGTAGAGAGCTTCATGGAATGGGTTTCCATGGCCGAGCAGCTGCATCCAAGCCTTACATCACCAAGTGCAATGCAAAGCGTGGGATGCCGTGGTGTAAAGCACGCCGCCACTGGACTCTAGAGAAGTGGAGACGTGTTCTCTGGAGTGACCAATCACGCTTCTCTGTCTGGCAATCTGATGGACGCCTCTGGGTTTGGTGTTTGCCAGGAGAACGGTACTTGCCTGACTGCATTGTGCCAAGTGTAAAGTTTGGTGGAGGGGGGATTATGGTGTGGGGTTGTTTTTCAGGGGTTGGGCTTGGCCCCTTAGTTCCAGTGAAGGGAACTCTTAAGGCATCAGCATACCAAGACATTTTGGACAATTTAATGCTCCCAACTTTGTGGGAGGAGTTTGGGGACGGCCCCTTCCTGTTCCAACATGACTGCGCACCAGTGCACAAAGCAAGGTCCATAAAGACATGGATGGGGGAGTTTGGGGTTGAGGAACGTGACTGGCCGCACAGAGTCCTGACCTCAACCCGATAGAACACCCTGGGGATGAATTAGAGCGGAGATTGTGAGCCCGGCCTTCTCCTCCAACATCAGTACCTGACCTCACAAATGGTCCAACATTCCCATAGACACACTCCTAAACCTTGTGGACGCCTTCCCAGAAGAGTTGAAGCTGTAATAGCGGCAAAGGGCGGAGCCAACCCAATATTGAACCCTACGGACTAAGACTGGGATGCCATTAAAGTTCATGTGCGTGTAAAGGCCGCCGCCCCCCCAATACTTTTGGTAATATAGTGTATATTTAATTTTGCTGGGTGGGATATCATTGAACTATTGTTTTGTTCTTTTTAATTTCTCCTGTTAATATGCTTTTATTTCATGTCCGTGTCCCTAGTGATAGATTCTCCTCACTTTCTGTCTGAGATACATAACGGGAAGTAAAGGGAAAACATCTCCACAGGAGTCACAGGCAGCACTAAAACCCAGACTTGAATTTTAACTCTTTCCCACCCTATCCAAAATACAATTGTTTTGACTGGCATTCCACTTTAATATAAAAATAGAAGGTTAAAGGCAATTAACTACACGCGGCCAGTTGAAGGATACCTCCAGCAATCGTTCTCTGAATATACATATGGATTAAACTGAAGTTTTATATCTTGCCTCGAGTTCTTTAACCTAGATTTAGCAAGAGAGAGGTGAAAAGCAGAGCCGAGTCTCTTTCATCTGTCTTCCCCCCCCTTGAAAAGCGACACTACAGACTTTATTTAGTTGTGTATATGTGATGTATGCCATGTACTAACCTATAACTGTGCCACACACACAAACGTACGCGAATGTGTAACATCGGCAGCTACAAAAGAACAAAGGCCCGTGTGAAGTTCTCACATAAAAGGGGTTCTTTTCTCTCCACAACTGAATCAACTTCTACACCAGGACTTCAAGCCTGCATTACCACATAAAAGGCCTCGGTGCCGAGGATTCAACGGATCCCTCGGAGTATGCGGAGCGCCGCGTGCGTTGCGGAGTTCTGTTCTTTTTATTCTGTCTGCCGACAAAAGCCCGCTGTCTATTTCTCCAGAAAGACGACCAGTCGATGCTATCAGCACGCAGCCAGAAACCCAGATGACACTCGGAAGCAGTTAATAAATATATTGATTTGTGGGATGCTAGGCCTCCGCAGGGGTTTAGATTGAAGGAACACGAGGGGCTCGAGGAGAAAAGGAACATCTTTTACCAAGAAAGTACAATGCATCGCTGCCCAGGGCCTACCACAAGGCAAAAGAGCGGTTTGTCTTGGGCCACAAGCTTCTTGCCTCCTGTCCCTCACCTGCTACGGACACTATGGACAGTGCAGGGCTACAACATTTTCCTTTGAAAGACTTCTTCACATTTTTTCAAGTTGTCCTTAAACTACACTGCCACCCTCCTCATTGTAGCCCGCAACCTAGAATACTTACCTTTATTCCTTCACTGTGTGGCCCTGCCAGGTGCTGTACAGCCTTTACAAGCAAAAACATTCCTTGTACTGCCCTATTCAGTCCTATAGCTGGCCTGTACTCATGACAGGCCCCAGCCATCCAGTCCAACAAATAAATAGGGCTGTGGAAGATGTGCAAAAGTGGCAGGTGGCCACAGTGGAAAGAAGCAAGAAGAGCAGGGCATAAAAATTATGGTCTAGGCTAGGGGTGCCCATTAGGTCGATCGCAATCTACCAGTCAAACACTGGTAGCTCGCGATTGGCTCGCCTGTGTCCTGTCCTCCCGCAGTGCTCGTGCGGCTGAATTCGTCAGAAGCTGCAGACGGGAAGGGGCGGGACACCTCTCCCAGTCTGCACATTCAGCCACACAAGCACTGCGGGAGGACAGGACACCGCACCTCAGAGGAGGCACAGAAAGCTGCTGGAGCGCAGGTAGGAAAAGACAGCCAGGAGAGAGAAGAGAGAGAGAAGAGACAGCCAAGAGAGAGGGCTGGTTCACACCACAAAATCTGCGTTCCAGAGTGCTCGACCTTACAGCATTTTTGCAGACTGCACTGGACCAGAACGCAGGCACTAATGTGCCTGTGTCCCGGGTGCGGGCGATCGCGCGGAGGCCCTCCCGCCCCTGAACGCAGGGAGCCGGCCGGCTTGCGTTCCAGAGGAAAAATGCTCTGGAACGCAGACTTTGTGGTGTGAACCGGCCCTGAGAGACAAAGGAGAGAGAACGCGAGAGAGGCAGTAGTCCCAGTAGCTATTTTAATGTGATTGCTTTCTAAATAATGGTGTTTTTTTGCTGGTAGATCTCATTGAGCTCGTCATTTGAAAAGTAGATGTTCAGAGGACAAATTGTGGGCGCCCCTGGGCTAGGCACTTTGTTGAAAATTGCTTTTAGGGTGCATGACAAAGCAACAGATTCACTCCCTTCCCAGCCACACAAACTCCCCTTATCTTTGCTCCACCACCACCCAAGGAAAACAGATATTCCCATGTGTGACTCCATTGTGATGAAGTCAATCAGTAAAAAAACACAGGGCAGAGCCACGCACGGTGATCTCATCACGTACTAGAGGGGTAGGTACTCTGTATAGAATGTCCTCTTTCCCCTATACAACCTGTGCTCTCATATCCTCAGTGCTATAAACAGTGGAATATACTTGGTAATGTGCATCAGCCCAGAAGCATAGAGTTTTGTTTGGGAGAGCAGGTGAGGGGGCGATTTACAGGCAGCACATTGTAGGAAACAGAGCGTTGTCACCCCCTTAACACAAAGTACCCAAACAAGGACCTTTGAATCCGTATTACCGGCTGTTATTTGCATGGAAGCTAGTGATTCAAATAAACAGTCTTTCCAAGTGATTTTATCATGTTAAAGCTTATATGAGATTTTAGTGGTTGGGTTTGTATCTACCTTCATAAACGATGTTTGAGTTCTAGAATTGAAGTGTTGGGGTACATTTTCTTATGTCTAATGCCCATGTGCACAGATCTGTACCCCCCATATCGGCAACAACTGATTGATAGCTAGCGCTTCGATTGTCTACATCTTAGCTACTATTTTTCTATTGATTGGGGCATTTCTTCTTTTTAGATTATTATTTATGCTTGGAGTGATTAAAGAGCTTCAGGCTGTTGTTTCCGAGTCTGTTCAAGCTCTGCCTTTTTTGTTGCAGCACCAAAGTACATCCTTAGAATAAAAATGGAAAAACACTGGGCACCCAAAACACTGCACACCCTCAGCTCAGGTGCACCTCATCTCCAAAGACATGGTCTTGTCTTAGGTAAATGGATACCGTATAAAATAAATGCAATCATTTTATCAATAACGTCGGCATTGGGTGTTTGGTATTGAATGGTAGTCTATGTGAACCAGGTATGCTTCCTTTTATTAAGCCCTCATTCACACTGGAATCGGCCGGCACGTACAACTCCGCGCTGCGCGCACGGCCGTATCGGGCAGCTCCCGGGAAGGACAGGTGCTGCGTGTGATTAGTACGCAGCCCCCGTCCTTCTCTATGGAACTACGCTGCCGTACGCTCACCTCAAGTGCAGGTCCGTGCGGGTTTCCTGGTTTGGACGCAGACAGGATCCATCCTGTCAGCGTACGAGTACGGACATGCAGGGCGGGTGAGCGCAGGGGGGCGTACGGCCGCGTAGTCAGAGTAGTAAGAGAATGGTGGCCTTGGGAGGCGGGCTTTAATTTATAGTATAACTGGTCCTGTGATTGGGCTGGGGGCGGAGCCATACCCATTGTATGCTGCCATGTATTGGCGCCAGGAAAGGAAAATGACCGATAGGTAAGTATACAATTTTTTCTTATTTGGGTAGGAAGGGTTAGGATCACTGTTGAATTTGTATTCCTGAAGTGTCAGGTTTAGGGGGCCTGTGTCTGGGTTTGGGCGGATGGACACCTTTTAGGTGCGTTCACCTTGTATTTGAGATGTGTTGGTGCTGCTTCTGTGCCATTTTAAGCTGATTTTGCATTTTCATTGACTTGTTTGGGGAGAAATGCAGTTCTCATGCAGACAATTGACCATATACACAGGCCCTTAGTATGGTCAGAATACCAAATGGGCATAGACAAGCAGGTAAGGTGGGAGGTGGTTTCCAAAAGAGATATCACTAGTCCTTTGCCTCATCGTACACACCTGTTGTGGCAGCAGGCAGATTGGGTGTCTGGGTCTAGCCAGGATGGCAGATTTGTAGGGCCCAGTTATAGGTGTAGTGCTGAGGTACTTACTCAAGGGGGAAGTGTTGAGAGTGATGGAGGCCTAGAGGTTCAGCCCAGCTGAAGGAAGCTGGCTCATTAGGGCCTCCATAAGATAGCCCAGGCTGCTAAGTGAGTGGGTCCACCTGGGTGACAGAGGAGGTCTCTGCAGGAGTCAGGAGGGCTTCATCCTGGAACCAGTCTGTGAGTCTGGCAGACTGCGGAGTAGTTCACCTGTATGGTGAAAAGAAGCCTGTGTGGCAATCTCCCTGTGTACATCCTGCGTATCCAGAAGGTTTGAGGTAACGGAACCACCTGAAGTCGGTGAGACTGAAACATGCTTGTTTGATAAGAAAATAGTACTTTATGTTTGAATACCCCAGCGAGGGAACACCTGTGTTGACTTTTCTTTTGAGTTGTGCGTTAATAAAAAGGCGCAAAGAAGCCCTTAAGAAGTGAAAAGCGAGTGGCGGTGTCCTTAATGTGCTACCGTGTGGAGCTAATCCTCACACTGAATATGCACCAATGATGTCCGTAGTATACAAGAAGTATAATTCTTTATAAAGCAGCAGGAATCCTCTACATGTCAATATGGTGGCACCATCCAGTGGACGGTCCCTTTAAGTGAACTTCTGATACCAAGTGAAGCAATGAGCTGCTTTGTTTGCGGTAATTAAATGAATTGCAATTGATCGCATGGCTGCAGAGGGAGGATAGTACAAGTGTATTAGCATGTTCTGTTAACGCTTCCGCTGCTTATGCCGGGCCTGCGACAAAGCCAGTGGGAGACGACCTTTGACCCAGGACTAGGAGCGAAGCACTGTTCAATGCATGTCAATGAGCTAAAAAGGCAGCCAGACCCTCCCCTCCGAGGGCTCGCATTATCCACAGAGCCACTCGAGGGGAACTAACATAATAGAGAAGATCTGTACGGAGCGGACGCAGGAAGAGAGACAGAATATTAATCAGTAGAATAAATGAAGCGGATGCACCTTCGCTCCAGGAGGACTCAACAGAGCGCTATGGAGTGTCTGCTCTATCAGGTACGTAGCACTCTCTGTGCCAAATTCCACGTCATTTCTGTCCAGCAGATCGCTGTTCACATGTATCATCTGACTGGTTGCTTGTCAGCCTCTGTCACACCGTATCCTGGTAGTCTATACAAGGCCAGGCTTTTATTGGCTGAATTTCTATGCAAAAACCTGTGTGATCAGCAGCTCTGGGCTTCCTTTGGCTCCTGGTACCCTGATACGGCACCAGTGGAGGCGTGGTCAAGTACTCTTTAAAGGGTCAGTCCACCCACAGCTCAAATGGCAGTTTTATGGTAGTTGCTGGAGAATCTGACAGCTTCTACTATTTGTCAGGGGCTCTGTTGGCGAGATCTGTTTTAGAGCTGAGACCTTCAAAGTGTCCCTCTAACAGTGACACCTGTCATGTGTGGTGGAACAAGGAAGGGTTGGCCCACCTGGACACAAGGCAGTATCAGCAATCTCTGCCACATAGAGGAACATCTGTAATCGGAAATGACAGAATCTCCCAGGAGATCTGGAAATGGGAACATGCAGTCCACTATAGAGGCGCTATAGATTGCCAACTGGTCAAGGGGTGCTTTGAATCCATATTGGTCATCTTCCATATCCCAAGCTGTCCTTCTGCCATCCACACTTGAAGATCCTGGATCCCATACTGACTCTTATTGACCTGCAGCCAGCAAAGGAATAGGCTAATAGGTGCATTTGCATAGTATATAATGACAGTGTGGGCCACAGACTCGTAGGTGCTTTGCATTATGACATAATTGCCTCATTTGGAATATAACACGTAATCCCCTCCTGCTGCCAGCAATAGTAGGTGGATGACCTAGGCTGTGGATGGGAGTGCAAGTGGCAGGGGAACCTGTTTTCTGGCAGAGTAGTAGAAAGCTAGAACTCCTGTCAGATCCAAATATTGAGGAGGTGCTGGGATCTAAATGCTCATTCAAAAGTCCATATGTACCAAGGATTTCCAAGCAAGCCCACTGGCTCTGGTATGGCAGCTCCAACATCACAACAGGTCTTCCTTAGTAGGGTACCCGGGAGAAGCTTGGAGAGCAACTGCTTCTGATCACTTCATGTAATTACAGTCCAAAAGGAGAATTCCTTAAAAGAGAACTATGGGGTAAGGGTTTTTCCCCATAGTTCCCCCAAGGGTCACAGGGGGACATAAACTAGCATCCTCCCGTGACCCAAAGCTCAGTATATAGAGGGCTACAGCTCGAGGTATACTGAGACCGCCTCAGCCGGGACGGATCCCGACAATGCTGTCGAGATCCACCCAGCTGGGTCAATGACAGCTGGCTCTGCCTATCTAAAGGCAGAGCCAGCTGTCCCCCCCTCCCCCGTCCGTTCCGCCAGTCAGCGCTGGAGGATCGGAGCAGGGGGGGGATCCCTGCAGGGAGCCGTGACGGCTCTCTGCAGGGACAGGATCCAGAAGTGAGCGAGCAACGGTATGTGTCCGCTCACTTCCCGATATATTGAGCTGACGTGTGACAGTTTCATTGTTCTCCTTTAAGCCCTCATATTATTATTTCTAGACTAAGTTTGAACAATAACTGGATTTTCCATTGCTTTTGCTCATGGTGTCCTATACACACAACCAGTACAGCAATGGATTATACAGAGAAGTATGTTACAGTTAGTGAAATACACCTGAAATCAAGCTAATGATATAATTACATACCACAGCACAGTACAGACTGAAAAGACCTATTGGGCTTTTTTGTCTAGCAATTTCTACATTCTGACAGTTCATTACAATTTAATAATCACCTACTTTTGCTTCATACACCGACTTACACTGCCAGCCTTCATTTGTTGGCACGAATGGCAAATTGCTCTTATTAATTAAAAAGATTGCTTGGGCAACAGCTTCTGACAATGAACGTAACAATATTTAAATTTGCATGCTCACAACAACTGCTTTTCCCTAGATTATTTAATCATTGCACTGGCATCATCATGCATACTCCCATGTGTGGGGAGCTTTGTTAAAAAACCCAATGTAAGGTTGTCATAAGATAATCAGGTATATTTGTTCTCAGGGGCTGTTTGTGTATGATAAGGGGACCTTAGACTCGTATTTGAATAATAATTCACATACGTAAAATGGAAGAGGCTTTGCAGGTTCCATTCCTGGTAAAAGCAGAATCCATAAGATGGAAAAAAAACAGTAAACAAATCACAGTAAAACCCACTATGTGTTTACTGTGCAGGCAGTAAAATCAATCCTACCAAACACAATCAAACGCTGGTGGTGGTGGTGGTGGTGGTGGTGGGGGTTGAATGATCATGATTTTTTAAAGTTCCATTTAACCTTCTGTTTAAATCAGCTAAAAACATTGCAAGTGCATCAAAACAATAGGACGATCAATGTCCTACAGTTTATTTTTTTCTAAAGCTGACACAGTCTGACTAGAAGCACCTGCCCCCTGCCAGCACTACTGAGTGAGCTCATGCTTGCCACTGATTGGAGAGATTGGCTCTGACTCAGCAGGGGGAGTGTCAGACCTCTGCAAAGAAACCACTGCTTCCCCACAGAGAACAGTGGTCCCACTTTGCAGCATGCTGGTAAGGGACAGGTTTTTATTTTTACCCAACGTGTGACTGTTTTATAAAGAAAACAAACTCTAAGACTTTGTAAACCTTCTGTTTTGATGCATCTGAAATGTAGAGTATTTAGCTAATGCTCCTTAAGAATTATAGCTGGCTCCTAACTTTTAAGAGTTTACTCTAGTTGCTGTTACTGGAACGGGCTCAAACATTAAATCCTACTGGCTCCTGAATTGGACAGACTGGTCCTGAACTCCGTATTAATTTGTCCACTAAATACTGTTTCCTTTTCTTTCTTTTTTTTACTCCCTACAGCCTTTTGGGCTTCAGAGCAAATATCATCTCATGTGCCACTGGTTTAACCACATCAAATGTGAACCAGAGAGTTATTATGGCAGGCATAGTAGGAACAGTAGTAGTAGTAGTAGTAGTAGTAGTAGTAGTAGTAATGCAGAAATATACATTTCCTAATTTACTATATAAATTATTAGAATAATCAAACAGTACATTATCAGTATTCATTAATAAAGAGTTATTGATTTTAAGTACAGTAAGCCATCAATCAAAATTAATTAAACAACTGTTAAAAATAAACCAGTACACAATGAATTATGATTGGCTTCTGTGGGTTACTCCCCTCAAAACCTAACCAAAGTCTTCTGTGTAGTAATTGTGCAAGTATGCACACCAAACTCATCAGTGCATACTCAGTGAACACAAACACTTCTCTTGTCTGAACCTTGACAGCCAGTTATTCTGATATTGGCCCTTGCCATGCTGCTTGCACAGCTTGTAGTAGGCAGGCTGCCAGTCACATATGCATGTTGAAAACATATCTGCCCATCTTGTGATAGTTATGCTGCAGAGCTGCAGACATACACTAGTGCCAAGGTGGAATAGTTAGAGATGGCAATGAGGGCTTACTTTCTGATTTTTGAGAAAAAAGTTTTATATGTGTCAATATTTGCATCTAAGTAAGGCTGCATATTGTGGGAAAAGTAGGAGTAGATATAAAACAGTTAATACACTATTGTGTTTACATGCTTAAATAAAGGAAAAGTTTACATTAGAAATTGGATATTGAATATGTAATAACAAATACTCTTTATTGGATAGGGTCGTAAAGTGCACTATGCTGTATTTTTAGAAACCTGACATATTGTTTTCACCAATCAGCTTTTTTTGGGTGGGTATGAGCTACGAGGTGATAACAATGCCTTAGGAAACAAAAATCTGCTTTAAGCAAGGATGCTTAGTGGAGGGGGGGGGGGGGGGGGGGTGTTGTTGCACCAAAACATGTTTTGTTGGCTGTTTTTCCTTTGGGATTGGATCATTAAAGACTCTTTGGACTTTTTCACCCATTTGGTCATCATCTCTGTATATGAGTATACAGTTTAGGCTGAGCACCAATATTCATATTATGTATCATTTTATGTTTCATCTTTTTTATGTCTTTAATAAAATATGATATTTTTACACAATTTTAAGTGTCTGTGAAGGTCCAATAATTGCCTAAAAAGCCCTCCATGACTTCCAGCCTTTTGGCTTCAGAACTGACTATTCAATATATGTTTACACTCTAAGATTTCTATTGCTGTCCAGGTCACGATGGGAGATTTTCCCTCACTTCCTGTCTGGTGAAGAGGTTGGCACTGTGACATTAAGTGAGGCAAAATCTCTCTAAAGAGCCCCTAGATAACAGCTAAACCCATCCAGGGTTCTAATTCTTCCCCATTCTATCCAAATCGAATCAAATGTTCAACCCCAAACACAATGACATCAAGACATGAAAGTGTGCCTAGGATAATGAGGTGTGTAAAAGACAATCACCCTTGGGTGATGCCATGATTGTGTGGTCTACAGAAAGGTTAGTGGTTAGTGCTTCTGCCTTGCAGCACTGGGGGTCCCTGGTTTAAATCCCAGCCAGGTCACTATCTGTAAGGAGTTTGCATGTTCTCCCTGTGCTTGTGTGGGTGTACTGCGGTTTCCTCCCACACTCCAAAGACATGCTGGTAGGTTAATTGGCTCCTGTCTAAGTTGGCCCTCTATGTATGTATGTGAGATTGGGACCTTAGATTGTGAGCTCCTTGAGGGTAGGGACTGATGTGAATGTGCAACTATGTAAAGTGCTGCTTAAATTGTCAGCGCTATATAAATACCTGTAATAACAATAATAATAACAATAAAGAAGAAAAGAAATTGACAATAAATCAAATATGGAAGTCAGTCAAATAAAAGATTTAATTCCCCTTGAAATACACTGTGAGGAATCTAAGAGAACAGCGTCTCTTTGTATTTGAGGTAAGTGTTCCACAGCGACACGGCTGAACTTACTGGCACTGAGAGTGCAGAAACTTGGCAGCCTTGGGTGGAATAAAAAACACAACCTCTGGATCAGCGCTAGCTCATTTCAGCTAATAGGGAGCGCTGTATGTGCTGCCAGTGATTAGGGAGACGGAGGGTCCCCGGGGAGGCTCATGGGAAGGGGCTTGACAATGCAGCTCTCAATGAACTCAAAGACCGTGTATGGGTCTTGATCAGCGTTAACGTGAATGACATCTTGATAAAATTCCTCCAGCTCCTCGGCATTAGCGTAATACATGTCTAAGCTCGTCTGTACCGTCTCCTCCGAGTCCTTCGGGTTCTGCTGAAGACGCTGGTGTACCTCTACTCTCGGGGCCGGCTTGTAGAGGCCGTGATACCTGAACAAATAGGCAACCGTGACTTATGTAATACGTCAATACAAGTATCATTGAAAGTGTTGTTGCTACTTTTACATTCCTACCTGCTCATTGCTGCAGCATTTTATCATTGTAATACAACTGCTGAGATTGCAGGATAAGCCACAAGGACATTCTACTGATTCCAAACAATAAGTGCAGGCGGATGGAGGGAAAGAGCAATACAGTGTCATCATCAGGGCTTGAAAAATTTTAGGGTGTCTCACCAGTCAGTCAAAAATGTCACCAGTCAGCATGACCGGACTATAGCCTTGCAATTTATGTTAACATTTGGGGACAGATAGAGCTTTCTTTTTTGAGGTATATAATCATCACTGGGGGGGATTGTTATTTTTTTTTACTATATAATGAAAAAAAGTACTGTCAATTTAGAATAGAAAAATGTTTTCCCTACGTTATGTTAAAAACATTTATTCTTACCCATATTTTTAGTAAAATATAAAAGACGGGGTCACGTCGGGTAAATAGACACCAAACATTTCAAGCTTTAAAATTGCGTGCGCCCTCAAAATCGAAAAAAAATTACAACACTGAAAATTGGCCATAGGCGACGCTTAAAACGCTTTTACCACTCATCAGTTTTGTGTTATCAGTGATTAATGGCATTATTGCACTCACTCCGACGTTCGCGGTTATATGTAACATGCGCGGCAGAATAGGCGCAATCGTTGTTTTCGCACGTAGGCGCACCCGACGCATATCTGCGTGTGTATGTGGGGGGCGGAGGGCATTAAAAAAATATTTATTTTTACATTTTTTTAATGCTTTATTTTATTTTTTATGATTCTTTAATTTTTGTATTACTTTTTTTTTTACACAACCTTATTGCTATCACATGGGGGGAGGGCTAAGGAGCCCACTATGGGATAGCCAATTTACATGACAGGTGCTCTTTATGAAGACATCAGGGGTCTCCAAGACCTAGGGTTGCCACCTGTCCAGGATTCACCCGGACAGTCCGGGTTTTGAATGCTGTGTCCGGGTTTCATGGCAGCAGAAACCCGGACACAAGATGTCAAGCAGACAGGGGCCACCAAAATTAAGACAGGGGCCACTGACCCCCCACTGAAAATAGTTTAAACTGTGATTTTTACATATGACTGTTTGGCGCTATTTATATATGAATAAGCTACGATTCCTTCTCCCAAAAAAATGTCCACGTGTTCCTAGAGTGTTCGGGTTTCGCTTGAAGAAAAGGTGGCAACCCTACCAAGACCACTAATGTCACCTAGGGACCCCCAGAGAAGCTGATGAAGCACAGATCTGCTTCATCAGCTTCTGTAGCCGAAGAGTGACACTGAATGCAGGAAGTGATGTAACATACATCACTTCCTGCATTCCGGGACTGGAGAGGAGATCAAAGGGAGTTCAGGTACGGAACTCCCTTTGATCTCCTGTCACAGAGACGTGCCGGTCCCGGCCGCATCGGGCACAGCGGATCTCGGGACCGGCAACGGCAGTGACAGCTGCTGATGCAAGTGATCGAGCGTCTATAGAGACGCTCGATCGCTTGAATGTAAAGCTCCCGGCCGGCCGTGTAATTACAACGGGCGGCCGGGAAGCTGCTCGTTGGGCTCCGCCCTCGCTCGTCTGTTTTCAAGCCCTGGTCATCATTGTTCAGCACTGTTAAAACAGGAAGCACAGTCTGCATATGTAATGAACAAACAAGCTTGCTCCCATGTACACATATTAATATAAATTACACAGAGAAACATTTTTTATTTAAATGCCAATTGTACTTAGTTTAGATTGGTTATAAACATTCCAGGGGCATCACAATGAAAGGTGTTTAATGTCTTACAATTACAGGGTTATTCACAAAGCTGCCGAACGCAGCCGAGTGAATAACCGACCCGCAGTGAAGTGAGCCGAGCGCTGCTCGGCTATTCACTTCTGGCTGGTACGGCTGATAACGGCCGTACATCGGCTGGCTTCGGTTCAGCCAAACATGCTCGGCATGTTTGGCTGAGCTGAAGTGCAGAAGGAGTTCGACTCAGCCGATCCAACATCCTGATCGCTGAGCTGAAGCTCCAGCAGGCTACTCGCTGCTGTTCGGTCCATTCTCATAGGGGCCGAACAGCATTGAGTGAATAGCCGAATGCCGCCGAGCGGCATTTGGCTCAGGCTATTCTGCTCGGTACCTCCGTGGTAGAAAAACAATAAAAAAAGTTGGGGAAAAAAAGAAAAAAAATGTTTACAAATGTAAAGAAATTATCAATTTAAAAAAAAATAATGTAAAAAAAAGAAAGAAACAATTGGACGGAGCTAGCAGTGACAGCACTGCTAGCTCCGCCGAACTGCTTCCTATTGGCCGGGACCTGCTAGAGTCCTCCAGTAGGTCCTGGGCAATAAATAACAACTCGGCGTCATGGCCGGCTCCGCCAAGTTATCATAGTTTAATGACAGTTCAGCGTCCCCAGGTGTCCTGGGGACGCTGACCTGTCATTGCAACTGGGCTCCGCCCAGCTGTCAGTTGTGAGGCTTTCGGCCCGCTTCGGGATTCACTTCGGCTCAGTAGAGCCGAAGCATATGCCTTCTGCTCGGCCAGCTTTGGGAGCTGTACGGGCTATAGTGACTAAGTACGGGCTATAGTGACTAAGTACGGGCTATAGTGACTAAGTACGGGCTATAGTGAACAGCCCGGAGTTCTTCTTCAAAATAAGACTAAGCTAGGGTACACTACGTGTCCGTTAAAGGGAAGATATGCGCCATATAACGGTCCGGTACTCCTGGAACACAATCTTACATCAAGACTGCCAAAAAAGACCAACCTGCCATGTACCTGAGTTGGATGAGACCCGGCGGTGAAGTACAAAAGATAAAAAATAAAGCAAATTCTACCCCCACAAGCCAAAAAGCAAAACCTCAGTGCAGTAAACTGTGTCAGGGTGTCATAAAGATCTCTAAATGGGATTAAAATACGTTTCCTCACAACTATATTCAAATCATTTCTCCTGTTTAGGACAGAAGTTCATCCTTGGCTGCGCTTCTTAGTAAATACAGGAAAAGTGAAAGATTCCTTCCAGTTTAATTTGCGGAAGCGGCCACCGGCGGGAACGTTCATCCGCGGCGGCCAGACTCCGCTCATGTCGTGTACAGACTTATTATAATCAGTGCAAATGTTGTTGTGCGGATCGATTTGATGAGACTTTCCCTGAAACAATAACTGTCAACCAACCTCTCTCCGGAGACCGGATCTGTCATCCGCAAAGACAGGCGCTCCACAGCAACATCGTCTGGGATATCCAGGAAGAAAACCCTGCCGGGAGACACATGAAGGGATGTGATTAGTGCACTGAGATCTATATGCCGAGGAAGGAAAGAGACACGGAGACAATGATTTCTCCAAGCATGCTACAGCACAAGGAGGCACACGGCTCATTCCAGGACCTGGGACAGAGCATCATCGACTGCTGGGGACAGCCAATCACACTGCAGTATAGTAGAGTGGGGTGTTTGAAAGATGTTTTCTGATTGGCTGCTTTGGGTTACTGTACTTCTTCACTGCTCTTTGCTTTTTTTTTTTTTGTACAGAGAAGGCTGTGACTAAAACACAGAGAGAGGAACACAGACAGACAGAGTGATAGATCAATGACAGTGACTTCATCTGATTGGTTTTTGGCTAGATCAGTGGACAGACAGACAGACAGACATCGCTATCCATCTGTCTGTCCGTACGTCCATCTAACACTTAGGTTACATATACAGTATATAAGGAAGTATGCTTTTCCCCATAGTTCTCCTAAGGGTAACGGGAGGACACAAACTAGCGTCCATTGAATAGGGAGATGGAAGAGGAGGGGGGGTGCCTGCTACTGTTGACAGCCCACAGATTGAGTTTCCAACACAGATGTTAAAAAAAAAAATCCTTAAAGGACCCCCTCCCCCCCTTCCCCTGGATTCTTTTTCCTTATTCCATAGCCCGAGGCTGACTGTACAAGCACGCTCGTTCCATCTCCCCTTCCATCAGCTGAAATTAAGGAATTAATGAGCGCGATATAGACTTTACAGCGGGCCCATGGAATGTTTACGACTTATTAAATTATAATGCGGCCGGCTGTATAATTTATCAGCCAATTAAAGGAAGTGTTAGTTGATTTGATGGAATGAGGACCTACAAAATGCATTTAACTAATAGAGAACCGCGGGCTGGCTTGCGATGGGCTCGGATTACCCGGCTAATTGCCTGACTTTATGGGGCTGTCACCGATAGCCATGCATATTTGATGGCTTTCAAATACTTCAATTGTATGTGTTCGTGTTGCTGCTGTAATATGTAGAAGCCTGGCCAAACTTCGGTGTAGTTAAAGTGCTCTTTGCTTGGTAGGCCGGCCAGTCTGGGGGGGAGGGGAGGGGTGCGACGTAGCGAACCCTCTGCTCTTCATTAAGGTGGAGAGGTAACACGAAGCCTCCGTGTTAAATGTCACTCTGCAATTACATGATTAAAGGCAACAGCATACGATAGTATTTTGTTTTACATCTAGCTGACACTCATTGCGAGAGATGGCTTTACGGGGTTGGGAGGAGGGATGCAAATTTTTTGACAGAAACTGCCGTTATTTAAAGTGGCCCTGTCACGTAACTCTGGTCATGTGATGGAGAAAGGCAACGGCAGAGGTTACTTCCAGAGAATTCCTCACACCTGACCAGTCCGCAGGTTCAGAGATATACAGCTGAAGGGAAATGCAATTCTCAACCTTGACAGAAATAGTATAGCTCGGCCTTCCTGCCTCCTAAGACTTCCTACTGGTCAGTGAGCCTGCTCATCACATTGAGAGACCAATAGGGATGGATCAAGGGGTGGAGCCAAGCTTGACTTTTACAGGAAAGGTTGAGATTTGCTTATACCATCACGTTCTCAAACAATTCATCCCCACACAGCTACCTCCTCATGTATCACCTCTCCCTCCCTTTTAGATTGTAAGCCCTCAGGGGCAGGGCCCTCCTTACCAACTTGTCTTGTATTGTGATTGTAATGTCTTCCTTATATTGTAAAGCGCTGCGCAAACTGTTGGCGCTCTATAAATCCCGTATAATACTAATAATAATAATACCTTCAATTGTCTAAATCTCTGGATTTCCTGATTGCTATAATATTAGGTTTTCTCTGATTATACACTAACAGGGCTATTCACAAAAGGGTGAAGACAGGGGCGTCCTGAGGCTGGGTGTCACCCGGGGGCGGAGACATCATCGCACATGCGTCTTATTGACGCCTGCCGGCGGTCATCTTGGTGATGAACGCTGGCAGAGAGGGTCCCCTCCTCTCTCCTGACACTGTCGGGCTCTCAGTCCGTGACCGAGTGCCCGACTTTTCATAGGGGGTGACACCAAAATGACAGTCAGTCATTTTGGTGTTACCCCTCCACTGGTAGCGGGCTGCACCCCCCTTGTGACGCCACTGTGTGAAGAGTTTGGAGAAGGCAGGAGAAGGGAACAATCTAGAATAGCATAGCGGATCCGGAAAAATTCTCCATTCAGCTCACTTTCCAGTTCAGCTATATTGTCCTAGATTGGTCACGGACAATGAAACTGCCACACGTCAGCTCCAAAGATCAGGAAGTGAGCGAACATATACCGTCGCTCGCCCACTTCTCAATCATCTCCCTGCAGAGAGCCGTGACAGTCAGTCACGGCTCCCTGCAAGGTCCCCCCACCCCTGTCCGAACCTCCAGCACTAACTGGCGGAACGGACGGGAGAGGGGGCGGGCACAGCTGGCTCTGCCTCTAGATAGGCAGAGCCAGCTGTCACTCACACAGCTGGGTGGATCTCGACAGTATTGTTGGGATCCGTCCTGGCTGCGGCGGTCTCAGTATAGCGCAAGCAGTAGCTCGCGATATACTGAGCTTTGGGTCACAGGAGGACGCTAGTTATGAGGAGAACTATGGGGAAAAACACTGACCCCCATGATGCTCCTTTAAAATCGAGCATGAATGGTGGGAGCCCCTCACAATGGCCACAACAGGTGTGCAGACCCAGGAGATCAGCACAGAGATCTCACCAATAGAGTTCCTGGTAGGTGGTAATTGGTTTCACTAGCTACCTGAAAGATAGAATACATGTGATAGATAGATTAGATAGATAGATAGATAGATAGATAGATAGATAGATAGATAGATAGATAGATAGATAGAATACATGCGATAGATAGAATACAATAGACAGATAGATAGGAGATATTTAAATGGATAGATAGATAGAGATAGATAGATGGATAGGAGATAGATGGATAGGAGATAGATAGATAGATAGATAGATAGATAGATACAATATAATATATAAATGATAGATAGGAGATAGATAGTTGGATGGATGGATAGGAGACAGATAGACAGACAGATAGATAGATTGATGGACGGACAGACAGATTCCAGATTGATAAGAGAACCA
Organism: Nanorana parkeri; assembly: GCF_000935625.1. NCBI lineage: Eukaryota > Metazoa > Chordata > Amphibia > Anura > Dicroglossidae > Nanorana > Nanorana parkeri. Next base: position 440,412 of record NW_017307152.1, read on the forward strand.
TAAAACAGTAGAAAGGCATCATGGCACACTCACAAGCCAGCATGTAAAACAACTTGTCTCACCACTAAGGATAATAACAGATAAGAGAACCAGACCCCCCAGCCCGGCAGTGGGTGTCCCTTGTGTGTATTTGCAGTTTTGAATGGCATGGCATGAAATGAACACATAGGCCGCTGGCAGGATAGATATTTCTTGTACATTCCAAGCTCCGGCGGTGATCTGATCTCTCTGGAAAACGAGACCTGTTTGCATTAGCAGAAGATTGACAAGAAGCTGGTAATGTCCTTTGGCCTATTCACAAACAGCTGCTGGCCCCGTCCGGGAGTAAAGCTACATTAGAAGAGCAGCCTTCCCTTTATAATTAATTACAAGCCACAATTAGCACAGTTATCTCAGTTTTCATTAAGAGTAAAATAAAAGCTCGGGGGGTCTAGAAGGAGCAAGTGCGTTTATGGAGAGGCCTGACACCGCGGGTAACAAGATAGCCGTTAATTAATAAAACTGACAGGTGAACGGTCTAGTCTCCAGTCATCATTATCCGTTCGGTAATGAAATCTTGCTATCTGTAGCAGCATCCGCCCCGAAGCTACCAAGTCAATTAACTTAATGCTATGCAAATGAGACGGCTCCCCCTCGTTATTAGCTTAAAGGCCGCAATCGTTGATAGTATAATTGGGCCTTCAACGGGGTAATTAGACATGACTTTTTCCATTAGTCTTACAAGGCTAATTATTGTTGATGGGAGAGAGGGGACTTATCCCGGTGCCGTTTGAGTACAGAGAGAGACAGCACGCCAGAGCAAATATAGACAAAACTGTCTTAGAAAGTGGGAGATGGTGACACCAGTGGATCATAGAGAGCATCCAATACATGTAAAGCCGGTGTTCTATCAAAGTCTGTGACTGCGTTAAAATGTGTGACCAGTCGCGTGGTCACACATTTTAACGTAGTCACGCCCATTTTTTCCGGGATTTAAATATGTGACCGGCAAAAAGGTGTAGAATTCCAAGCTTTCTCAGCTGTTCCAGGGCAGATCAGGAACGCAGATGTTATGTGCAGGAGAACCGATCTGCCCTGGAACAGCTGATCGGTCCTGAAATGTCACTTCTATCCGACTTTGTGACCGCGATCTCACATTGCACCCCAGTCACAATCTTTGATAGAACACTGGCCACATATTTTAACCCCGTAAAATGTGTGACCACGTGACCAGTCACACATTCCACCGCCAAAAAACTGGGCGGGATTATGTTAAAATGTGTGACCACGTCACCGGTCACACATTCTAACGCAGTCACAAACTTTGATAGAACACCGGCCTCCCATGGATCTCTTGGAAGGGCCTGTTATGGGTGGAGGCTGACTGTCATAAGCAGCTAGTGATATCTTACATCTCTTGAGGACTACCAATGGCAAGATTCTGCTCCTCCTTTACGTACAATGGAGTAGTGCACTCTCCATAAGGAGCAGACTCCTGAGATGAACTGACTGTTAAAAGAGATGTTGCAAAAGATACTATTTAGTTCTATGAGTATCCATGGCATCCAGCACCTACCCAGATCACCTTGACTAGGATGCCTTCAAAAAAAGATTGAGGCCCACAAAGCCCAATGCTTCCTAATGGACGTTAATGAGCTGTGGGTTGTCATAAAATAGGACCCCTCTGTACGTGGAGTTCATTTTTCTGTATCCTGAAAATCTAACGTGTATGTGAACCCCTAACAATGATCAATGTTCAATATACCATTGGAAGCTTTTTGTCTTCCCTTTTTAGTAATTAAATGTTGATCCTGACAGAAATCCTTTGCTGTTCTGTGTCCTGTGTACTGTCCAATATTATCTCAAGCACTATTGTTAGCCGTGACCATTTTGCTTCTGTGAACTAAAGAGCACCTTGCTCTTATATAGGGCGGTGAGGAAAGGGAGAGGTGTTCTTTGGTTCACTTCCTGCCCTAGGGTGACAACAATGTGTCACGATCTGGATCAGGCTCGGAGTCCAGTAGCTGAAACAGCAGGCAAAGTCGTAGTCAAACAGGCCGAGTTCGGTACACAAGCCGAGGGTAGTATAAGGAGCAGGCAGAAGCGTCGTCAGAGATCAAGCCGAGGTCAGTAGCCAAAGGTTTCAGGTATCTCATCTATAATCTCACGAGATCTCAGGGAAAGGCATTTACCTCCCCTGAGATGATGTGCACGGTCACATGTCCTAGTCACATGTCTAGTCACATGTGCCAGAAATCCAGGAAGTAATAGGTGAGCTAGTAATCTGCCCTTGGTAAACATGGCCACTTTCAAAAGACTGGGGAAGAAAAGAGAAACAATACAAAGAATACAAAGCCGGCAATTATCTAGAGGTATGTGGTATGTGTAGATTGTCATTACTAAACATTTCTGAAGGTGTGGTTGTTGTTATTTTAAAGATATGGGTAAAGGTCCTCTATAACTGAAAGGTATCCAGTATGGAAGACGATGAGCGTAGTCGGTGAATCAGCAGCCAAAGGTCGGTACATGGGTAGCAGTATGAGCGGATTGTATCACAGGAGGAGCAAGGAAGCAAGATATTGGAAGGAGCACAATAATCTGGCAAACAGGAAGTGCAAAGGCGTGGCTTAGGAAGTTCAGGGGAGGAGCAAGGAGTTCAGAGTTCAACAGAAACTAGGTTTACCTGGGATATTACACAGGAGATCAGGCAAGGAGCTATCTAAGGTGGCTCAGCAGGTAGAACCCCTGCCAGCTACAGCAGAGGCCCTGGGTTCAGATCTGGTTCCTGACACAATGCTTCTCTATAGATACATTGCATTAGCTGAGTACTGTCACCCCAGGACAGGAGTTGTGTTACTTGCAGTGTCACCAGGTGAAAATAAAGGGAGTAAAAGCTTAAACAAAGAAAACTGATGCAGCCACCACATCTAAGGACAGGTATGCCGGCTGCTATGTATTCCATTTTTGTTCTTGGGTTTAGATACACTTTGAGGAACCCTGAGGTGCAGATGTTCTCCTGGAACTACGGGCTGAATCCACCGCTTGCTATAACACACAGTCTAGAAAGCACAAGAATAAGTTTCAGCCACTTCACAACTGATCCCCTTTAAAACAAACTTCAGAGTGACATTACACAAGGTGTCATGAATGACTATATATAGCCTCTGGGCAATTCCTCAAGAGACCAGATAAGTGGAATCTTAACATATCTGGAGTCATTGTAAAACATATATGAATGTATACAATCATACAAATGAAGACACTGTTTATGGCAAGGGCAAGGCATCCTTGGGGCATAACATATGTACGTTCTCTTTATTAAGTAGCTGCAGCGTGTTTGTCTTTCTGACTTGGGGCGATTGAAGTTCGTTGGCCCAGATTTCATGATTCAAGAACGCCAGTCATAAAGAGGATTGATGTTACTCAAGAAGTAAAGCTTCTTCCTGACTGCTAGAAAAACGTTTTATATTTCCTAAATGCCCCTATTCCAGAAAAGGTTGGGGGAGGGGTAGGGGGGTAGGGAGCTCCGACCCTGCCCTGACTTTTACATCCCCAATAAAGCAACCATGGACAAGGTGGAATAAATCTAGGCTTACTGGCATACCTAATGGCGATCCAAGGGTAGAGCTGCTCCCAGCAGTGGCATGATTAAAACTATGTATATGTATATATATCTATACACACAGTATATATTACCTTGGTGCCAATTCTGGACAGGGGTTCATCTTTAATGTCCTATGGCACTTACTATTATCTGTTAGTGAAACTTTCAATTCCTTGCAGGGGCGTAACTAGAAATCACAGGGCCCCATAGCAAAATTTTGTATGGGGCCCCGTGATTTCTAGTTATACCCCTTGCAGAGCCTACTCGAGATCCCACCTGAGGGTGAACTTGGTGGGCTATGCAGGGTCACCCTCAGGTGGGCTGGTTGCACTCCTTACCTGTCCGCATCCTCTTCCTCCACGGTTGCTCATGGGCCCCGCCTCCTCCATCGCCGGGCCCGCCTCCTTCATCACCGGCCCCGCCTCCTCCCCTGCTGCCGACCGCGGGCCCCTCCTCCACTGCCGCTGCTGGCTCTCATTGACTCTGTGAAGAGGAATGCGTTGCTGCACAGATTACTGTCAGTGATCTGAACAGCAGCGTGTTCGTCTTCAGCCGCCAGATAAAGCCACCAGCAGAGGATCCCATAGCGACCCAGGCGGCCCGCACAGCATCTGGCCGGGCCCCATAGCGGCCGCCTGATTCCTTGGATTGTTTCAGTGGAGAAGTGCTTGCATGGCAAACAGAGAAACTGCTGATGCTTCTCCATGCACTGCTTGCAGTTGATAATATGACATTGCAGATAATGTCACCAAGCACAGGTGACACATGGGACAACATTACTGTTCTGGTCATCAGCAGATTGCCTGCCAGGTCATTATTCCTCTAGTGTGCTCTGCATGGTTCTAAGCTTCAGTACAACAATGCAGGGAGGGGCCTGGAATCAGACGGGTCCTGGCAGGGGGCCTGATCATATACTACGGTGACTGTTGTCCCTATATAGGACTCTGGACTTAGCCTGGACTGAGCCCCTGTGTACATTTGGGAACCTGAGGTTTTTTTTAGATACTTTGTAAAATTAAAAGCTGGCTGTTTAATGCAACTCTAACTAATTCTTAAAGCGGACCTTCACACTCAAAAATCTAATTTGACCAACGCATCCCTCTATGTATGATGATTAATAATAACATAGACATGTCAGGTGTAAAATGCTGCGATTGTGAAATACTTACACTTGTAGAACATTCACTTCCTGCTTTGAAAAGGGCAAAATGACTTCAGTTTGGCAAAGCAATGCACACTGGGATTGCCTTGTCATCAGCAGAGCATTGCTGGGAAATCTCATCTGTAATCTCACAAGATCTCAGGGAAAGGCATTTTCCTCCCCTGAGATGATGTGCATGGTCACATGTCCTAGTCACATGTGCCGGAAATCCAGGAAGTAAAAGTAGATCTAGCAATCTGGCCTTAGTAAACATGGGCCACTGCCAGAAGACTGGGGAAGAAAAGGGAAACAATACAAAGGATACAAAGCCTGGAATGATCTAGAAGTATGTGTTTGTAGATAGACATTTCTGAAGGTGTGGTTGTTGTTATTTTAAAGATATGGGTAAAGGTCCTCTATAACGGAAAATTTATCTGCAACAAACATAGTAAATACCTCTCCTGCTGACCATTGCTGCTGTATTGAAAAATAAAAGTGCCACCTAAAGACTCTCTATGAACTGATACTTTCATGAGTGTCAGTATACTGTTCCCCTGCTGTGCTCTGTGGTTCCTCCAGCCAACCCCTACATTACTACGAGACACAGTGGTGACTTAGAGGCTGAAGGATTGAACAGCCTCTTAGACAGTGGTTCTCAACCTGTGGGTCGCGACCCAAAAGTGTGTCACAACCCACTGTTGAGGGGGTCACCACATGCTTTGTACTGCACTAGGTGAGAGGCTCCTCAGCCACTCCTAGAGCAGCAGTGTCAGTTCTCCGACCGCGCCGCTAGATGGCGCTGCAGCACCGGCAGCTGAGGAGGATCAAAGAGAGGGGAGCGAGTGGGAGTGAGGGGAGTTGAATGACGGCTTGACCACCAAAGAGCCCCACTGGCCACCAGAGAGCCCACACTGGCCACCAGAGAGCCCCATTGACCGCAAGAGAGCCCCATTGACCGCGAGAGAGCCCCATTGACCGCGAGAGAGCCCCATTGACCGCGAGAGAGCCCCATTGACCGCGAGAGAGCCTCATTGAGCTCACATGAGCCCACACTGGCCACCCGAGAGCCCACACAGATACTAGTATTGGTGCATTCCTAAATTTTACCATTGGGGGTCACTACAACCTGGCAAATGTTACCAAGGGGTCCCAGCCCTAGAAAGGTTGAGAACCACTGCTGTAAGAGAGAGCAGCAGAAGACCAGGAATATGCCACTCCTAGAAGTGTTGGTTTCTGAGGAGTCTTCCTGGTGGCAGTGCGTCTTTCAATACAGTAGAGCTTAGTGGCACAGGCAGCAGAAGAGGTATTCAACGTCTTCTTTAAAGGGGACCTTTGTAAGGAACATTCCTTCTAGTGATAGAGTTGATAGACTCCTCTTGTAAATGTCTACTCGTGCATTGTCTCAGTATGTGATCAGTTTGTAGTGCCCAGGTTTCTGACAGATTTACTTTAAGCATGGTCTGCAATGATGATACTTTCCTAATGTCAGAAGAATGTTATAATGATATCGTACTGTACAAAGCATAAGACATATATCCCCCGACCAGCAAATTAAATGACTTTTCTCCTTTAAGACTGAATGTGGTTAATGAAAAGACTGTGCTTTGTACAAGTGATGTGTTTTCGACCCATGTTAATGTTTGCCTAACCTTTATTGAGCTTGTCCTAAATTCTGACCTTCTTTTAAGCTAGACGTGCTGAGCGGCTGCTGATCTCCTGCCTATTATTCTATAGTGGGTAATTGGGACAGGCTTCAACCGCTTGCTAGAATAACGCAGAGTACAGACCTTCCTCTAGGGGCTGTAATGCCTTCTTCCTGTAAAACATTTATTAAACTTTGTCAATATCAATTTCTAGGGTAAATACGGCTCGTGGTTCTTCTTGAGTGGAAAAATACTGCTGTTCAAGCAATAAGGGTGATATTCTGCAGATAAGTCAGCTATTGGTAATTTGCAGTCTTACCACGCATGAGGATCTGGACGGCCTAACATACCTTTGGCAGGACATGTGGGAATTGTAGTATTCCAGAAGCTGAGCACGCATACGGGTGATACTGTAAGGTAGAGAATTTCCTATGGAGCTACCATAAGGGTGGGCACTGGTAAGCTGAGTGACTTCTAAGTGACTAATTGGCTTTTAATGCAGCTCATATACAAGACAAGACAGTGGTGCTCTTATGAATATGGTGGCAGGCAAATGGCTGTTGGTGACACTATTGGGGAGATGTTCTCATACTACCTGTCACTGTGAAATGAGGGGTGCAGTTCTCACTTGGACAGGAATGTAAGAACAGTAATACAATATCAGACATTTTAACCCTATGTCACTTGGATAAAATACACTATATTGCCAAAAGTATTGGGACACACCTCCAAATCATTAGATTGAGGTGTTCCGTGACACTTCCTTGCTACTAAATATTCCACAGTCACCTGTTAGTGGTATTATAACAAAGTGGAAGCAACTGGGAACAGTAGCAACTCAGCCACGAAATGGTAGGCCACGTAAAATGACAGAGCGGAGTCAGCACATGCTGAAGTGCACTGTGCACAGAAGTCACCATCACCAACTGTCTGCAGAGTCAATAGCTACAGACCTCCAAACTTCGTGTGGCCTTCAGATTGGCACAACAACAGTGCGTAGAGAGCTTCGTGGAATGGGTTTCCATGGCCGAGCAGCTGCATCCAAACCTTACATCACCAAGTGCAATGCAAAGCGTGGGATGCCGTGGTGTAAAGCACGCCGCCACTGGACTCTAGAAAAGTGGAGACGTGTTCTCTGGAGTGACCAGTAAAACAGCAGAAAGGCACGGCAGTGCGGCTTACACATCCTCGGCTGAAGACGTGTATCCAAACCTCTGTCATTATCCTTAGTGGTGAGACATGTTGTTTTACATGCTGGTTTTGTGAGTGTGCCATGATGCCTTTCTGCTGTTTTACTATTCAAAGCCCATTTCGTGTGCACCTTACTGTATAACTGGTAACAAATTGTTGAGTGCGTTTGTCGTTTGTTTTGCTCTGGAGTGACCAATCACGCTTCTCTGTCCGATTGACGTGTCTAGGTTTGGCGGTTACATAGTTACATAGTATTGCCAGGAGAACGGTACTTGCCTGACTGCATTGTGCCAAGTGTAAAGTTTGGTGGAGGGGAATTAAGGTGTGGGGTTGTATATCAGGGGTTGGGCTTGGCCCTTTAGTTCCAGTGAAGGGAACTCTTAAGGCATCAGCATATCATGATATTTGGACAATTTCATGCTCCCAACTTTGTGGGAACAGTTTGGGGATGGCCCCTTCCTGTTCCAACATGACTGTGCACCAGTGCACAAAGCAAGGTCCATAAAGACATGGATGGGGGAGTTTGGGGTGGAGGAACTTGACTGGCCTGCACAGAGTCCTGACCCGATAGAACAGCTTTGGGATGAATTAGAGCGGAGACTGCGAGCCTGGCCTTCTCCTCCAACATCAGTACCTGACCTCACAAATGGTCAAACATTCCCATAGACACACTCCTAAACCTTGTGGACGCCTTCCCAGAATAGTTGAAGCTGTTATAGCGGCAAAGGACGGAGCCAACCCAATATTGAACCCTACGGACTAAGACTGAGATGCCATTAGAGTTCATGTGCATTTACATGCACATGAACTCTAATGGCATCTCAGTCTTAGTCCGAATATAAGGTGTCCCAATACTTTTGGCAATATAGCGTCCCTGTTGGAGAGGCCTTCTGTCACTTCCTGTCGTGAATGTGAAAGGAATCCTCCCCAATAGCACAATAAACACCCATCCGATGCTCTCACCCTTCCCTGCTTTGTCCCCCAAAAAATGTGGGCTTACCATATACATTTTAAGCAGAACTCCGCTTTGAACCTCCCTCTTCCCCGTCGGCACGCCGCCTGGCTGTTCACATGATGCCCAGAGGTCCTTCCTCTTCTGCTCAAACAGTGGGCAGTTTCCACTTCTGCAAGGAGTGGCACTAGTGTCTCTGCAGTGTTATGCCAGGAGTCCAGTCTATCCCATGTGGAGTGTCCATGGCAGTCTGGGCTCACAGGAAGTGGGTTAAATCATTCTACCGAGGAGAAGACCAGCAGCCAGCTGTAGAGAAAACTTTCTGCGGGGGAGTGTTGCAGTGAATGCTAATTTTTCATATTTAAAACCTCTGGCCAATTTTTAAGCTCATTTTTGTAACTGGGGTTTGGCTTTGACATATCCCTAGTTGATCATCCCTCATACGTTCCTGTTATAGCTACGCTTCAACCAGAATTCTACAGACTGATATAGCTGTCTGGAACGTTGTGGTAAATTCAAGTTAATCTGTGACAATAGCATTAAAAGAGATATGGCCACAAAAGCTGGGGGATGCATATACAGCCTGATTCTTAGTGCTGGTCCCTGTCCTGTAGCTAGAGAACCTCCCAAATCTCCAACATTGTTAATTCCTGATTGAAGAGCTTACCCCTAACCTGCCATCCACAATGCAATGCTCAGTGTGTTAGCAGCATATCTCCAGGCCAAGCTGGGGGAGAACATAATTATATAACATTTGTGGGGCTCCATGGATGTAGTGAAGGAACACAGTCTATGACTTGTGCTATGTGTAGACGCCATATGCTTGGATGTGCAGTTGTGGTATTGTGCCTTTGTCAGTAACCACAGGTATCATGACTTTATGACTATCTCTAAAAGCTGGCCATACACCTATAAATTATATGCAGATTTTCTATGGTCAGATGGACCATAAGTGCAACAGATTCCTCCTTCTATGCTACACTGTGTGGATGGAGGAATCTCCCGCTGGGCCAAGCTTCAGTATCTTTCTAGTCATCCCCTCTGGCTCTCAAAATACCTGAACTATGCCTGCATCCAATCAGATTGTTCAAAGGTTTTGAGCCAGCAGGGCCGAGTAGCAAGAAACTGAAGCTTGGCCCAGTGGGAGATTCCTTCATCCACACAGTTTAGCGTAGATGGAGGAATCTGTTGCACTTTTTCCATCTGATCATAGAAAATCTGCAGATAATCTATAGGTGTATGGCCAGCTTTAGACTAAGCCCAGGATTGCGGGAAACATGTTAGAAGGGCGGACCTCGGGCAGGACTCGTCACTAACGAACTTTCAATATATTGATTTAGCATAGAACGGAGTGCGGCCGGATTTTTTCTTTACTATGTGCCTGTTTGGGTGGAGCCAGGACGCCCTCCTACTGGGGAGCACCCGGCTGTCTTTCCCCTGCTAGAGCCATGGAGGAGCAGTGATTTATTCCTATGCCTTGGTTGAACCACAGGTATCAGTTTAAGGCTGGTCACAGATGTTCATCTACCCAAGAGCAAAGGGTAAAGGGGTAGAGGAGATATTTGTCTTAGCTCTGGGACTTGCTGTATCCATCACCCCAATTGTGAATGCAGCACATACCTATACTCTGCACTACAGCAGAGGAAACAAATTGCCAGATTGCAGGAGATTTCTAACAAACTGGAAAATCTTTCCTCGACCTGTATTCCGCCAAGACATCAGAAATGGGCCAGCGCTCAAAATTGGTGGAATCAATTGCTTTTTACCTAGCAGTTTATAGACCGTCTCGCTCTGAGCTATCAAAGGGGTCATTTCCAGATCTGAAAGAACCACCTTTGTTTCAGGAAGTGAGAATACCATACAGATGTCCTTTTTAACCCATACACAGCAGGAAACAAAAATAAGCAAAACTGATGAAGTCTACATAGGTAAACCAGTCTGAGATAGATTGGCAGGTCCTAAGCCTATGTTCACACAACCACCTCTGTGTAAACAATGGACGTACTTGCTGTCGCCCCTTTAGAGCGAGGGACTACATGGTTCAAAGGAGGTGAACATTTTAGATGGACTTGATTCAAAAGTAATTGCTTTTGGTCTCCACTGAGACTGACTGCAAACTGAGTAACAGACTTTCATAAACTAAGTTTTAACCCTCATGGAGGCTGTGATGACCCTCTGATGTCTCCTCTCCTCCAAATGTAATTCACCAGGTCCTCTCAAGCAAGAAGACTTCAAAGTCGGGCTTGCAGGGCTCTCGTATCTCAACCACTGATGGAAATGCTACAAGGTCAGAGGGGAACCATCCGCTTGAATGTAAAAAGTGAGGAAGACGTTTCATTTTCTTCCAACTTTTAGCTTTTTTTTATTTCTGAAAGGTTTTAAGTGTTAGGTATGATACAGCAGATGCGCAGATTCTTCCTCCATCAGCGCCATTTAAAGCCCTGACCTTTACGAGGACCATGCTGTATTTCAAGCTACGTAATTCTGGACAATAGGGCGGCCATGTCTGTTGCTACTGAGGTGGAAGAGTCTGAAATATCACTGGTTCGATCTGATCTGGAAAGGTGTATTAATAACAGAGATTAACCAGGGGCATGGCATGTAATATAACCGGTTCTGATGTTGGATTTGAGATAGGCCTGGTAAATTCATTTCTCGTTTGATGGCGTCAGCTTACACAGAGTGACGGCGTAATCACATGACTTTATCGCACAGACCATGTATTATGAACTCGTATAAAAAGAAAACCATTTAATGCAGTTATGTATTTACTAAAAAAAAAAAAGTCCTCATTACAGCTAGTGCAGTACCTGAATCTGTTTCAACATCAGCTCCTTAATACAGCAGCCCACAAGGCTGGGAGAGGAACGGGAGGGTCAGCCCTAAAAGCCATGCATATATGCTTATAAGGAACATGCTGACAGAAGCAACGGAGAATAAACAGACATACACTATATTACCAAAAGTATTGGGACGCCGGCCTTTAGACGCACATGAACTCTAATGGCATCCCAGTCTTAGTCCGTAGGGTTCAGTATTGAGTTGGCTCCGCCCTTTGCCGCTATAACAGCTTCAACTCTTCTGGGGAGGCGTCCACAAGGTTTAGGAGTGTGTCTGTGGGAATGTTTGACCATTTGTGAGGTCAGGTACTGATGTTGGACGAGAAGGTCGGGCTCGCAGTCTCCGCTCTAATTCATCCCAAAGGTGTTCTATGGGGTTGAGTTCATCCCCAAACTGTTCCCACAAAGTTGGGAGCATGAAATTGTCCAAAATGTCTTGGTATGCTGATGCCTTAAGAGCTCCCTTCACTGGAACTAAGGGGCCAAGCCCAACCCCTGAGAAACAATCCCACACCATAATCCCCCCTCCACCAAACTTTACACTTTGCACAATGCAGTCAGGCAAATACCGTTCTCCTGGCAACCGCCAAACCCAGACACGTCCATCGGATTGCCAGACAGAGAAGTGTGATTGGTCACTCCAGAGAACACGTCTCCACACCTCTAGAGTCCAGTGGTGGCGTGCTTTACACCATGGCATCCCACACTTTGCATTCCACTTGGTGATGTAAGGCTTGGATGCAGCTGCTCGGCCATGGAAACCCATTCCATGAAGCTCTCTACACACTGTTGTTGTGCCAATCTGAAGGCCAGACGAAGTTTGGAGGTCTGTAGCTATTAACTCTGCAGACAGTTGGCGACTTCGGCGCACTGTGCGCTTCAGCATGCGCTGACCCCGCTCTGTCATTTTACGTGGCCCACAACTTCGTGGCTGAGTTGCTGTTGTTCCCAGTTGCTTCCACTTTGTTATAATACCACTAACAGGTGACCGTGGAATATTTAGTAGCAAGGAAATTTCACAGAACACCTGAATCCAATGATTTGGAGGGGTGTCCCAATACCTTTGGTAATATAGTGTATATTAACCCAGTTAATTAAATAATGTATTAATCATAAAGTCAGTAGCTGCTTCAGCATTGTCCAGTCACTGACTTGAGGAAGGGAGGAGATCAGGCTGTACTGTATAAACTGCAGTTGAGAAATGTGAAGTTACCACCCTGGCTGTGCTGACTGACAGAGTGTATATCTCAGGGCTAGGTGGCCTAAAGTACAAACCATATGGCAGGCAAAAAGGCTCCCATGTATGTATATGAATAGTGTATTCTGGTGTTTGTCTGGAGCTCAAACTGGGTCATAAATCTCTATCTGATCATTTAAGAGATAAAGGCCCCACCATTGATCCACATTAACATGTTGGCTTTATGAGCCCCGCAAGAACCCCAAGGTCTCAGGCCTGATGACATCTGTGTCCTTCCCAACTCTGTCACCACTGGGATTAAAGCTGAACTCCACTATAAGCAGACAGTCATGTGTTTTTTTCACTTATATGTGGCCAGTAACATGGCAGATGAATTTTAATCTAGAAAAATATAAAGTCATGCACTTGGGAGCTAACAACATGCATGCAGAATACACCTTAGAGCTGGCTTCCATGGCCAGTCAGGAAGCTGGGGGGCGGGTAATGATTCCCCCCCCCCCCCCAAATTCAAGTTAATCTGTGACAATAGCATTAAAAGAGATATGGCCACAAAAGCTGGGGGATGCATATACAGCCTGATTCTTAGTGCTGGTCCCTGTCCTGTAGCTAGAGAACCTCCCAAATCTCCAACATTGTTAATTCCTGATTGAAGAGCTTACCCCTAACCTGCCATCCACAATGCAATGCTCAGTGTGTTAGCAGCATATCTCCAGGCCAAGCTGGGGGAGAACATAATTATATAACATTTGTGGGGCTCCATGGATGTAGTGAAGGAACACAGTCTATGACTTGTGCTATGTGTAGACGCCATATGCTTGGATGTGCAGTTGTGGTATTGTGCCTTTGTCAGTAACCACAGGTATCATGACTTTATGACTATCTCTAAAAGCTGGCCATACACCTATAAATTATATGCAGATTTTCTATGGTCAGATGGACCATAAGTGCAACAGATTCCTCCTTCTATGCTACACTGTGTGGATGGAGGAATCTCCCGCTGGGCCAAGCTTCAGTATCTTTCTAGTCATCCCCTCTGGCTCTCAAAATACCTGAACTATGCCTGCATCCAATCAGATTGTTCAAAGGTTTTGAGCCAGCAGGGCCGAGTAGCAAGAAACTGAAGCTTGGCCCAGTGGGAGATTCCTTCATCCACACAGTTTAGCGTAGATGGAGGAATCTGTTGCACTTTTTCCATCTGATCATAGAAAATCTGCAGATAATCTATAGGTGTATGGCCAGCTTTAGACTAAGCCCAGGATTGCGGGAAACATGTTAGAAGGGCGGACCTCGGGCAGGACTCGTCACTAACGAACTTTCAATATATTGATTTAGCATAGAACGGAGTGCGGCCGGATTTTTTCTTTACTATGTGCCTGTTTGGGTGGAGCCAGGACGCCCTCCTACTGGGGAGCACCCGGCTGTCTTTCCCCTGCTAGAGCCATGGAGGAGCAGTGATTTATTCCTATGCCTTGGTTGAACCACAGGTATCAGTTTAAGGCTGGTCACAGATGTTCATCTACCCAAGAGCAAAGGGTAAAGGGGTAGAGGAGATATTTGTCTTAGCTCTGGGACTTGCTGTATCCATCACCCCAATTGTGAATGCAGCACATACCTATACTCTGCACTACAGCAGAGGAAACAAATTGCCAGATTGCAGGAGATTTCTAACAAACTGGAAAATCTTTCCTCGACCTGTATTCCGCCAAGACATCAGAAATGGGCCAGCGCTCAAAATTGGTGGAATCAATTGCTTTTTACCTAGCAGTTTATAGACCGTCTCGCTCTGAGCTATCAAAGGGGTCATTTCCAGATCTGAAAGAACCACCTTTGTTTCAGGAAGTGAGAATACCATACAGATGTCCTTTTTAACCCATACACAGCAGGAAACAAAAATAAGCAAAACTGATGAAGTCTACATAGGTAAACCAGTCTGAGATAGATTGGCAGGTCCTAAGCCTATGTTCACACAACCACCTCTGTGTAAACAATGGACGTACTTGCTGTCGCCCCTTTAGAGCGAGGGACTACATGGTTCAAAGGAGGTGAACATTTTAGATGGACTTGATTCAAAAGTAATTGCTTTTGGTCTCCACTGAGACTGACTGCAAACTGAGTAACAGACTTTCATAAACTAAGTTTTAACCCTCATGGAGGCTGTGATGACCCTCTGATGTCTCCTCTCCTCCAAATGTAATTCACCAGGTCCTCTCAAGCAAGAAGACTTCAAAGTCGGGCTTGCAGGGCTCTCGTATCTCAACCACTGATGGAAATGCTACAAGGTCAGAGGGGAACCATCCGCTTGAATGTAAAAAGTGAGGAAGACGTTTCATTTTCTTCCAACTTTTAGCTTTTTTTTATTTCTGAAAGGTTTTAAGTGTTAGGTATGATACAGCAGATGCGCAGATTCTTCCTCCATCAGCGCCATTTAAAGCCCTGACCTTTACGAGGACCATGCTGTATTTCAAGCTACGTAATTCTGGACAATAGGGCGGCCATGTCTGTTGCTACTGAGGTGGAAGAGTCTGAAATATCACTGGTTCGATCTGATCTGGAAAGGTGTATTAATAACAGAGATTAACCAGGGGCATGGCATGTAATATAACCGGTTCTGATGTTGGATTTGAGATAGGCCTGGTAAATTCATTTCTCGTTTGATGGCGTCAGCTTACACAGAGTGACGGCGTAATCACATGACTTTATCGCACAGACCATGTATTATGAACTCGTATAAAAAGAAAACCATTTAATGCAGTTATGTATTTACTAAAAAAAAAAAAGTCCTCATTACAGCTAGTGCAGTACCTGAATCTGTTTCAACATCAGCTCCTTAATACAGCAGCCCACAAGGCTGGGAGAGGAACGGGAGGGTCAGCCCTAAAAGCCATGCATATATGCTTATAAGGAACATGCTGACAGAAGCAACGGAGAATAAACAGACATACACTATATTACCAAAAGTATTGGGACGCCGGCCTTTAGACGCACATGAACTCTAATGGCATCCCAGTCTTAGTCCGTAGGGTTCAGTATTGAGTTGGCTCCGCCCTTTGCCGCTATAACAGCTTCAACTCTTCTGGGGAGGCGTCCACAAGGTTTAGGAGTGTGTCTGTGGGAATGTTTGACCATTTGTGAGGTCAGGTACTGATGTTGGACGAGAAGGTCGGGCTCGCAGTCTCCGCTCTAATTCATCCCAAAGGTGTTCTATGGGGTTGAGTTCATCCCCAAACTGTTCCCACAAAGTTGGGAGCATGAAATTGTCCAAAATGTCTTGGTATGCTGATGCCTTAAGAGCTCCCTTCACTGGAACTAAGGGGCCAAGCCCAACCCCTGAGAAACAATCCCACACCATAATCCCCCCTCCACCAAACTTTACACTTTGCACAATGCAGTCAGGCAAATACCGTTCTCCTGGCAACCGCCAAACCCAGACACGTCCATCGGATTGCCAGACAGAGAAGTGTGATTGGTCACTCCAGAGAACACGTCTCCACACCTCTAGAGTCCAGTGGTGGCGTGCTTTACACCATGGCATCCCACACTTTGCATTCCACTTGGTGATGTAAGGCTTGGATGCAGCTGCTCGGCCATGGAAACCCATTCCATGAAGCTCTCTACACACTGTTGTTGTGCCAATCTGAAGGCCAGACGAAGTTTGGAGGTCTGTAGCTATTAACTCTGCAGACAGTTGGCGACTTCGGCGCACTGTGCGCTTCAGCATGCGCTGACCCCGCTCTGTCATTTTACGTGGCCCACAACTTCGTGGCTGAGTTGCTGTTGTTCCCAGTTGCTTCCACTTTGTTATAATACCACTAACAGGTGACCGTGGAATATTTAGTAGCAAGGAAATTTCACAGAACACCTGAATCCAATGATTTGGAGGGGTGTCCCAATACCTTTGGTAATATAGTGTATATTAACCCAGTTAATTAAATAATGTATTAATCATAAAGTCAGTAGCTGCTTCAGCATTGTCCAGTCACTGACTTGAGGAAGGGAGGAGATCAGGCTGTACTGTATAAACTGCAGTTGAGAAATGTGAAGTTACCACCCTGGCTGTGCTGACTGACAGAGTGTATATCTCAGGGCTAGGTGGCCTAAAGTACAAACCATATGGCAGGCAAAAAGGCTCCCATGTATGTATATGAATAGTGTATTCTGGTGTTTGTCTGGAGCTCAAACTGGGTCATAAATCTCTATCTGATCATTTAAGAGATAAAGGCCCCACCATTGATCCACATTAACATGTTGGCTTTATGAGCCCCGCAAGAACCCCAAGGTCTCAGGCCTGATGACATCTGTGTCCTTCCCAACTCTGTCACCACTGGGATTAAAGCTGAACTCCACTATAAGCAGACAGTCATGTGTTTTTTTCACTTATATGTGGCCAGTAACATGGCAGATGAATTTTAATCTAGAAAAATATAAAGTCATGCACTTGGGAGCTAACAACATGCATGCAGAATACACCTTAGAGCTGGCTTCCATGGCCAGTCAGGAAGCTGGGGGGCGGGTAATGATTCCCCCCCCCCCCCCGGCTTCCTGATTAGGTGGGAAGCCGGCTCCATGCTCCCTCATCAAGTTGTGATGAGGGAGCATGGAGCTGGCTTCATGTCCAATCAGGAAGCCAGGCGGCGTGTAATGACTTGCCACCCAGCTTCCTGATTGGCCGGGAAGCTGGCCAATCAGAAAGCTGGGCGGGAAGTCATTGTCCGCCCCCCGGCTTCCTGATTGGCCAGAAAGCCGCCTCCATGTAATGACTAGCCACCCGGCTTCCTGATTGGTCGGGAAGCTGGCCAATCAGGAGGCCAGGCGGCGAGTCACTACGTGCCCCCCCGGGTTCTTGATTGGCCAGAAAGTCGGCTCCATGCTTCCTTGTCATCTGTTGACGGCTTCCCGGCTAAATCGGGAAGCTGTCGTGTAATGACTCGCACAGCGAGTCATTACACTCCGCCTGGGTTTCTTAATGGGACTTCCAGTATCGCTATTCAGTTTTGGCGACTACCGAAGAAAAAATATAGAAAAATATCGGTACTCGCGGTCGATACCGAGAAACCTGTATCGGTGTATCCCTTGTTTTAAGGGCTTTCACTTCTGCTCCCGTAAATAAAAGCCCATGCATTTGGTTACTTGATGTTGTTTAAAGAGAAGACCAGGAAGTCGGAGCTCCAATCCTTCCCTTTAGCACAGGTCACATGGCCAAATGTTTGAGCTTTTCCTTATGTGATCAGCACTGTTGAAAGCCTGGAGCAGCACTTTCTCCCAGAAAGAGTTTATATACCTTCTATGACTCTTTATTTATTTATACTATCAAGAATGATAAGATTATTTTGTTAACATTTGAGTATAGGTTCAATTTAACATGCATTCTTGTCCCTTGTGCATTGTAGTAACAGAGTGTCCCATGAGACAGCAATACTCAGATCTCCCGCTATATATTCAATCCCGCCTTGGGGAGAACAAATGCAGAATGGGACTAGAATTCATATCCTAAGATAAATATTCTAGTCCAGTCTTAGTAAACTGGCAGATAATGGCAGCAAGGATGGGTCACTGAGGTTTTATTAGCTCAATTAACGGGGAGTAAGAGAAGGCTTATACCGCTATCTCCACAGGCTTGCAGAACTGCGCTGCTAGTAATGGTGTTATTAACCTTTACCAGACGCCGGATTTGGCTGCAGCTTCCAGCTCCATTCCCCGGTTCAAGTCTTTATTAATAGGCTGTTTACTGTGCTTAATCCACACGGGAGTTGGCTGCGGAACAATTCCTGGGCCTTGTTTTAGAGACAGCAGAGTCAATACTGCACTTCTGCATTATAAGCTCTTAAGGTGTACTGAGCAGATGATTGATCCTCCAAGATATGATTTCAGTGAACAAGAAGGCAGGCAAACCATTGTAAGTTGTCTACATCTTCTATATCCAAAGCTGAAACTTAAAAAAGGGAAAGAATTTAACAGGAAACTACAATGGTTTTGGTCCCTTTTTTGTTTTAGCTTATATTTTTATCTTGTTTTGTTACCATTTGAATACAACTTTTATTTCAGAAATAAACATTTAATATAGAGTCCACACGGTTTCTCCTTCTCCTGGCATACTACTGCAGCTTGTTCCTTTCCTTCCCCTATCTCCCACCCACCCCTTTTTTTCTCTCTCTATTACCTCTTCTCTGTTCCTCCTCTCCATTTCCCTCTTTTCCTTTCATCTGACTCTGGCCCTATTTCCTAGGGGCAGGGCAAGTTTACGTTGGACGGGAGAATTTACGTTCTTTTCCTTAATACTTGCTCGTTTCCTGCTCTTTCCTTCCCTTTCTTCTGCCACTCCCATGTCTCTTCCTCTTGTCTTTATCTTCACCTTTATCGGCCTCCTATCTCCCATCTTCCTTCTCTGTCTCTTTCTTCCTAAACCTCCCCCTTTTTATAGGCTCCCCAAATACCTTTGACCGTGTAAGCAATCCACTCTGCCTAGGAAATCTTTATCCATCCCGCACCTAGTTTCTCTTAAGCGGTCTTACAAACTTTTTAGCATCACTATGGTTTGAGTATATCATACATTGATAACAGTCTGCTTCACGATGGGGGGCATTGCGTAGTGTTTCGAACACTATTTGGTTACATGGTTATGTTACTTGGAGAGGCCCTCTCCGTTTCCCTGGAGCCGCGCCCCCCCCCCCCCCCCCCCAGACAAATATTTTATATTTATTTTTTGTTTTGAACAGGTCGCGCTCCCCCCCCCCCCCATATGGAAATATATGTACTTTAATTTACGGTTTGTTTCAACTAAATGCTTGTACTGTCTTGTCTCTTTAATAAAACGTTACCTGTGAAAAAAAAAAATATATAGAGTCCATGCAAAACATTGGTGTGACAGACCATTATGAGTTTTCTAAACAAAGAAGTTGTTTCCTTTTAGACTGTCTCTCTTTGAAAATCTGCACTGAAATATACAAATCAGGGGCAGAAAGGGGAGGAGTTACACCTCTAACTATTCAGATGTGTATAATAACAGCTTGTGCTCTTGATCTCTGTAAATAACTGTTTTTTTTCCTACAAAGCATTTAAGAATAGCTCGGTCAACATGTAACAATTATCGTGGAGTGCCACAGGCTCGTTGGAAGTAATAAATATAAAATGCAATTCATGTTTGCCGGAAATGATAAAATGAAAACAAATGTTTAAAAAATATTTTTTTGTGATCAATTTAAGCCACATTCGTGTCTTAAAAAATAGGGATGCACTGATACCGATATTAGTATCGGTGCCAATACCAAGTATTTGGGCGAGTGCTCATATTCGCCGAAAATGCTTTGATACCTTCCCCGATACCGGAACTTCTGGTCAGAGGGAAAATTGTCTCTGACTGGCAGTGCCGCAAGAGAACATGGGGCTGGCTTGCCAGGCAATCAGGAAGCCGGGCGGCAGGTAGTGACTCAGTGTCCAATCAGGAAGCCGGCTCCGTGCTGATTGCCAATCAGCATGGAGCCGGCCAAACAGCATGGAGCCGGTTTCCTGGGCAATCAAGAAGCCGGGCGGTAGGTAATGACACGCCACCTGGCTTCCTGTCTGGGAAGCCGGCTCCATGTTAGCGGAAGTTCCTGCATCAGTATTGGCGAATATCAACAGATAAATATCGGTACTTGTAGTCAATACCGAAAAACTAGTATTGGTGGATCCCTATAAAAAAATGTAGATGTTCATAGAAGAGAAGATGGTATTCCACTACTGGAAACAGAATACATGTAAAGAAAGGTAGGCTATGGTAGTAAAATTCTAACTCTGGTCAAAAAGCCAAATACACATTTAGAATACTTGTATGTGAACTGCTTAACCTATCCATTCTGTTCAGCCTGTCAAGGAGATCCACAGTTCTGCCAACAGGGTGTCACCATATTTTGTCATCACAATGCACTACAAATAGGTATTAGTGCACTAGTGAGGTCCATCCAGTGCTCACCCCTCCTGTAAATTGCCTAAACACTTCCCCTTCCAGCTCCCAGTGCATAAAATCATATAAAATTGTAAAAAAAAAAAACGCAACAACTTCTCAAGGTGCTCAGAAAGCAATAAATAGCTCCTCAATCCAACAATAATCGTACTAAAATAGAAACAAGTTCCTTGAAAGAAGTTAAACATAAGTATGTATAGAGGTAGTCCCACCTAAGTGTGATGAAAAGCCACATGCAGCCAGCCCAGGATACATCAAAGAAAGCTCCAACTGTTAGTAAACTAAAAAACTTAATCAGAGGGCAGCACAAAGAGGCATTTATGGCGTAGTAAATTCAAATTACTTTTAATCCAAAAGCAAAGATGAATCACACTCACATACACTGAGTGGCCAGATTATTATGACCACCCCATCAGTACTTTGTTTGGCCACGAGATGACTCCACGAGATGACTCCACGAGATGACTTCATTGGGCCGCCTCGTGACCCCACGAGATGTTGAAAGGTGATGCGAGGAATCTGACGCGGCGCTGTTGCCCTTCTGTGGTCTTGTACCAGTCTTGCCACTCTCCGTTCTGCCCTAACATTGACTAGTCGCTGACGGCCACAATTTGCACGTTCAGACCCAGATTTTCGGCTGACAGTCCGGTCTTTAAACACTTTAACAACAGCTGCTCTTCAATATTTAACGAATTCTGCTGTTTTGCTGATACTCGCTCCATGGCTCCGAGCGCCAACAATCATCCCACGTTCAAAGGCTGTTAAATCGCGTTGTTTCCCCATATCTTCAGAAACAAATCACTTCTACTGTCGTGGTAAACAACCCGCTTCCCTATTAATAATGGTCTGGCCCTCTAGCAACTTCAGCGCCAAATTATCGCGCTGGCCACTCAGTGTATATGCTAAAATAGAGACAGAAACCACCGCAAACAGAAAGACGTAGCTGAAGCCATCCAGCCCTGGCAACAAGCAGTGGAACACCATCATGCATGCATACCTTGATGAAAGGTGAGATCAGCACACTCACCACTGGAGGAGGGAATGGTCCAATTTCCGAAAGTGTAGACTCCACCCACTATGACATCACCACCTCCAGGAACACATTTCAGACAGGAGTTCCACTTCATCAGCCTACCTAAGGGACTACCTCTAAGTTAACCAGAGGATGTTAATAGGGTTAATTAGAGTAGGATCTAACTAGAGGCCTCTTAACCCTCTGGTGACTGGATATTTACAACAGAGTAACACATCGAATTGAAATAATAGTTCAGACAACACAGGTCTCTCCTCCAATGGTGCGTGTTCAGATCTTGCCTTTCATCAAGATGCTGCATGATGGTGTTCCTCTGCGTGTGGCCAGGGCTGGATGGCTTCAGCCCAATCTGGAGCTGCATTAACCCCAGGAATCTTTTCCATTGCAAGTTATTGCCAGTGTCTTGGCTTGAGTAATGACCAGCAGCATTTAAACCCCTTTCATTGAGCCCAGGCTGTCATAGACGCGCGGATTACACATCATCAGCTGAGCTATGTTAAGTGTAGAGGTGAAACTCGAATAATTAGAATATCGTGCAAAAGGTCATTTATTTCACTAATGCAACTTAAAAGGTGAAACTAATATATGAGATAGACTCATTACATGCAAAGCAAGATAGTTCAAGCCGTGATTTATATCATCTATCTTGCTTTGCATGTAATGAGTCTGAGAGACATGAGACCGAACAATGCAGAAGAGCTGAAGGCCGCTATTGAAGCATCCTGGTCTTCCATAACACCTCAGCAGTGCCACAGGCTGATAGCTTCCATGCCACGCCGCATTGGGGGCAGTAATTGCTGCAAAAGGGGCCAAAACCAAGTACTGAGTACATATGCATGCTTATACCTTTCAGAGGCCCGATATTGTTCTATGTACAATCCTTGTTTTATAGATTGCATGTAATATTCTAATTTTCTGAGATTGTGGATTTGGGGTTTTCATGAGCTGTAAACCATAATCATCACAATTATGACAAAATCACGGCTTGAACTATCTTGCTTTGCATGTAATGAGTCTATCTCATATATTAGTTTCTCCTTTTAAGTTGCATTAGTGAAATAAATGAACTTTGCACGATATTCTAATTATTCGAGTTTCACCTGTAACCATATATCTTTTTTTTCTTCTTTTGTGCTGTTTTTTTCTTACCCCCTTCCATGTACTACCCAGTTTGACCGGTTGATGTTTTTTGTGCAGGCCCTGCTGAGGAGCCTTGACGAAGATCCCCCCCTCCCCTTTTGTGGGTTTGTACATCCTATTCACCTACCACTTTGTTCATATGTAATGAGTCTATCTCATATATTAGTTTCACCTTTTAAGTTGCATTAGTGAAATAAATGACCTTTTGCACGATATTCTAATTATTCGAGTTTCACCTGTACATACTGTAGATCACCCAGAGGGGATTGATATTTTTTTTCTCATCAAAAGAGGAGTTGCTCTTTAATTAAAATGTTACAGACTTATTAAAGGTCTCACACATGCTTCTTAAGAGACTGAAGGTGCTTGCTGCACAGATGCACTTTCATACATATAGGTAAGGCTGCACTGATTTTAGAGAATGGGTGGAGGTTGGAACCAAGGAGCACACTGGCCTGAATTCCAGCAGGTTCCGATTCACATTAGGAAAAGGGTACCAGCAATCATAATTATCCATTGCAGCAGCCAGATGCACAAGATAAATGTCAGGGTCTAAAAGAGAGCCACTCAGCAGGCAAGCTGCATCCACTGAGTCAGCAGAATGATAATGTGGTTACATCCTACTATCTTTAGAGGTGGGAAATCTTCTGAGGCACAGACAGGAAGATGGACTGTCATGCTACCTTGCAGTGAACAGTATCCAGCCTGATATAGATCCTGCATCCCCTGTGCTTCTCTTAGAGTAGGCACTTGTTCTTAGTGGGAGTATATGGAGTGCCAAAGGATGAACACACCTGGTGCCCAACCTGAGACATTGTGCCCTGCGGAGTTCTTTCATGCAGCCCTCATTCACATTCCTCTTTTTATGTATTTTTCTCTGATCTTTTGTAAAGGACTTTGCTGGCAGCAATGATAAATGTGGCAATGTCAAATTTAAAGGAGGTTGTTGGGAGCACAAATGTGGAGGCAATGATTTGTAAATGGACCGTAGTAGGGGCACTGATCTCTAACATGTCGTGAATCTCCAACTACTCATGTAGCATGCCTGCATTCTCAATCCATCTCCTGTAGGATGGCCTCTGTCTCTGACCATCTCCTGTATCATGGTCTCTGTCTCTGACCATAGCCTGTATCATGCTCACACTCTCTGACCATTTCATGTAGCGTTTCTTTATTCTCTGACCATCTCCTGTAGCAAGGCCGCAGCCTCTGACCATCTCCTGTAGCATGGTCTCACTCCATGACCATTTCTTGTAGTGTGTCTTTTTTCTCTGACCATCGCCTGTAGCAAGGGAGCAGCCTCTGATCATCTCCTGTAGCAAGGTCGCAGTCTCTGATCATCTCCTGAAGCAAGGCCGCAGCCTCTGATCATCTCCTGTAGCAAGGCCGCAGCCTCTGACCATCTCCTGTAGCAAGGCTGCAGCCTCTGACCATCTCCTGTAGCATGGCCGCAGCCTCTGACCATCTCCTGTAGCATGGTCTCACTCTGACCATTTCTTGTAGTGTGTCTTTATTCTCTGACCATTTCCTGTAGCAAGGCTGCAGCCTCTGATCATCTCCTGTAGCAAGGCCGCAGCCTCTGATCATCTCCTGTAGCAAGGCTGCCGCCTCTGATCATCTCCTGTTGCAAGGCCGCCGCCTCTGATCATCTCCTGTAGCAAGGCTGCAGCCTCTGATCATCTCCTGTAGCAAGGCCGCCGCCTCTGATCATCTCCTGTAGCAAGGCCGCAGCCCATGATCATCTCCTGTAGCAAGGCAGCAGCCTCTGATCATCTCCTGTAGCAAGGCTGCAGCCTCTGATCATCTCCTGTTGCAAGGCCGCAGCCTCTGATCATCTCCTGTAGCAAGGCCGCAGCCCATGATCATCTCCTGTAGCATGGCTGAAGTGTCTTATTATCTACTATTCTCCCTAACATTTTTTGTGGTATTACATACACTGAATATCATGCATGACATTTTGGTGATGTCAGAGGCTGCTGAGGTCCCTGATCAAATAACTACCACTCATGTAGAAAATGAAATAAAGCAATACCGTTTGGGCAGTAGGAAAACAGACTTTGTCCTCAAAGACGTACATCATGATGCTTGGCAATATGTCACCCACCTAACTAGGGAATGCACCCTTTTGTAAAACAACAGACGCCTTGAAATGTTTCTTTGAAAACAGAACTCCAACCCAAAATGTTACATTAGTTTTTTAATAGAGTAGTGAAAAGGTTTAAACCTGTCAAGTTTTTTTTATTGTTTTAATGTGTAGAAGATGAAGAGCTTCCTTTTATGATATAAAAATAAAAGATGAATAAACTATATACTCACAATAACCAAAACTTTTGTGCTTGAAAAATAATAATACCATGCAGAAGACCGATAATATAAAACTGGCATTAAAGGTTTGGCAAAATAGAAGGAAAAACAACCCTGCAATACATGCACATTGCCCAGGTTTTATCCTTTAAAGGAGAACTATGGGGTAAGTGTTTTTCCCCATAGTTCTCCTCAGGGTCACGAGAGGACATAAACTAGCGTCCTCCCGTCACCCTAAGCTCAGTATACCGCAAGCTACAGAGCGGCGCAGCCGGAACAGATCCCGACATTACTGTTGAGATCCACCCAGCTGCGTGATTGACAGCTGGCTCTGCCTATCTAGAGGCAGAGCCAGCTGTACCGCCCCTCCCCCGTTTGTTCCTCCAGTCAGCGCTGGAGGATCAGAGAGGGGAGGGGGGGAGATCCCTGCAAGGAGCCGTGAGTGACAGTCACGGCTCTCTGCAGGGACAGGATCGAGAAGTGAGCGAGCGACGGTATGTGTTCGCTCACTTCCCGATCTATTGAGCCGACGTGTGACAGTTTCATTGTGACGCGACGGCTAGAACGATGAGGTTGAGTGAAAGTTCTCCTTTTAAAACCTCTGCTAACACAATAAAATGCTTGTTGATCTCCCAGAAATATGAGCTCCCAACTTTATATTTGGGTTGATAACACACTGTCTCTGCTGCACTAAAATTCCAATCCACGATGTCAGCCTGCATGCTTGACTACAGAACTCTGCTTCTCTGTCCCTTTCTACATACATACATTGATATCTTTCCCAGTGACACAACACTTCTGCCATGACTCCCACTAGCCTGTCCACACACTGTATGTAAGGAATGGGTGCTTGGTGGGAATGCACCGATACCACTTCAGATACCAGTGCCGATACTTGGCATTTTCATGAGAACTACCAGGGTTGCAGAGGTTGCAGCTGGGACCTGGCTCTGGAGCTCCAGCACTGTCCTGAAATCATTAGTCTGTATTGTTTTACAAAAAACTGTCACATGACAATAAACAAAAATGTATCAGTACTTGTACTTGGAAAACTGGTATCGGTGCATCCCTTCATTTATATTTATAAAAACAAAATCATACAATAAAACCGAGATGTACAAATCCCAGGAGCTCCGTGTGCTCCTTACAAATAGCAGCTGCCTCCTAGTTTTTGAATTTTTCTCTAGTCTAGTCTCGGAGTTGGAAAAGTATCTGTACTTGTACCGAGTACGCTACTTGGTATTGGTGCATTCCTAGTGCTTGGGATATGTAGTTCTGGGGGGCATACCTACATCAGTAGGAAATGACCTCCAAGCAGCTGCCCCAGCTTCGGACTGGGACCATGTTTCACGTTATTCCCTATGGGTGTAAAATGAAACATGATGTAATCTGGGGAGTTTGCTCTTTCCTTGTATCCTTCTAGGGATAAAAAGCCAGCATTAATGGAGGACACTGCAGTTTTATCAATATGTCTTTATGTAAATATCAAAAAGGCAAGTGATTTAGATTCCATACATTACTGCCTTATAGCTTTTAGGGTGACGATATTTTTACTTGGCGTATAGCTGCTGTAATTAATATTTAGGACTGAGCCTGAGTGCCTAGGTTCCAAACATCCTTTTCTATGTATTTAATTGTTGCCAGTTTTCCTGTTGAGGAGCTTTCCCCTCATTTATTGTTATTTCACTGAAGCAGGAATTAAGATAAAATCTCTCCAATGGGAATTTTTTTTTGCAGTAGAGAAGGGTTAGAACTTTTGTCAGGTTTTTATTTTATTGCTGACTTTATTCCCATTAGAGATTTTTCTCAGCTTCCTGTCCCAGTAAACTGCAGTGAGGAGATATCTTCTCTCCAGAAGTGACATATACAGCAATGAAAATGTAGCTATCCCTTTACCTTTTTAGGCCTCATTCACACAATAGGCCGGCACATACAGCTCCGTGCTGCGCGCACGGCCGTATCAGGCAGCTCACGGGAAGGACAGGTGTTGCGTGTGATTAGTACGCAGCCCCCGTCCTTCTCTATGTGAGTACGCGGCCATACGCCGCCATAAGCTCCCCCCAAGTGTGGGTACGGGTGCAGGTGTCCCGGCTCGGACGCAGACAGGATGCATCCTGTCAGCGTACAAGTACGGACAGCCACACCCGCTCGGATGTGCAGGGCGGGTGAGCTTATTTCGGGGTACGGCCGTGTAGTCCCATAGAGAAGGACAGGGGCTGCTTACTAATCACACGCAGCACCTGTCCTTCCCGGGAGCTGCCCGATACGGCCGTGCACGCAGCACGGAGCTGTACGTGCGGGCCTTTTCTTGTGTGAATGAGGCCTTATAGGGCTGTCAGCAGGTGAGCACACCACTGCTGTAAGTAACTTGCATTACTTTCCACCTGTGTGTCCAGAATAAGCTTCCATTTCAGCCAGCTTCCATCCCAGATGAAGGGGGTGTTTTGAGCCCCAAAAGCGTATTTTCTTTAACTTTTGACTTTTTATCAAGATTAATAAACTTCTATTGGACTTGAACTTACTTGTGGCACTGTCGTCCTTTTATTCAGACCCGTTTTATTCAAAGTTTTACTTTAGCTGGAAATCATGTTAAAAAATGAAGCTGGTCGAAAGGAAAAATTCTTACCTGTTGGGAATAAATCCTGCGTCATTCAGCAGACCGGCCTGCTCCAGGTCTCTTGGGAATCCGTATAGCACCCAGCCACGTGTGCTGCACTCCAGCCTGCTGAGATGATCAATGAGGGCCCTCAGGACAAGATTATCCGGAACTAAAAAGAAAAAAAGCATATCATCACTATTACAGATAACAGCAATGCTCAACTTCTGCTAGAGAGTGCCTACAAGCATTATTTAAGCGCATACGTGCTGAAGATTCTTATAGGGATTTTACACTTTTCTTATAACTTTAATGACAGCATTAGCTAAAGGGAAAGTATAACAATTTAGTCTGTTTCTACTTTCCTCTTACAGATTTACAACCAATATTTTATATTTTTCCATAGTTTATAAAATATTTATGTTACAAGTAAAGATAAAACACAAAGTATATCCATGGCACTCACTCTGAAAAGAATGCTGGACTTTCTAATAAGAAAGCCTAGCACTGCTTGAATTCTTGTTGTCAGCCCGTGTATGTCTGTCTAAAGCTGGCCATACACCTATAGATTATCTGCAGATTTTCTGTTGTCAGATGGAAAAAGTGCAACAGATTCCTCCATCTACACTAAACTGTGTGGATGGAGGAATCTCCTACTGGACCAAGCTTCAGTATCTTGCTAGTGGCCCCGCTGGCTGTCAAAACGCCTGAACAACGCCTACATCCAATCAGATTGTTCAGGTATTTTCAGAGCCAGTGGGACCGACTAGCAAGATACTGAAGCTTGGCCCAGCGGGAGATTCCTCCATCCACACAGTTCAGCGTAGATGGAGGAATCTGTTGCACTTTTTCCATCTGACCATAGAAAATCTGCAGATAATCTATAGGTGTATGGCCAGCCTTAGCCAGACAGCCCCATCTAAGTTAGGTGATGGGGGAAGAGGTGTGTCAGCTCTGTGTAATCTGATTTTTCCTGCTGTTCGGGTCTGTTTGACATGGATGGACAGTGGAGGCTTTTTACAAGTAAATTAGTTCCTGGAAGCTGGTACTCTTGCTAAGAGCTTGACGTTTGCTGGTGGGAAGTAGCAATTATGAAAAAAAAAATCATGTGCAGTTGTCCTTCATCTATATCCCTTGAGCTCTTGAGTGGTGGAACATATGACTGATAACTTGATAGCAGGCTTGATACAAGTTTCTAATGCCGTTTATCTTACCATCTTGGACATCATCCAATAATAATGATATGACCGTTATTCTTGCCTCGTGTCTGGGTCAGATACGGGATATAATACTTCTGTTCCATAATGTATCCCGCCGGGGGGGAACCCTCCCCTTCTCTTCCATCTTTATTTGTTATTATTTTGATGGTTGTTTCATTATATGTATGATTATTTTCCTTGATTTGTACTGAAAATCTCTAATAAAATCAAATTGAACCAAAAAAATAAATCATATGAAATGTTTTGTAATTATCTGACTCGCAACAAATTCGAAATAGCTTTCTAAGTCTTGAACATATAAGAATAAGAAGACTATATATTGTGCCGATTCCAGCTAAATGTGAGTTTTTTTTCCTTCAACTGCCATATCATGTGCAGTTGTCCTTCATCTATATCCCTTGAGCTCTTGAGTGGTGGAACATATGACTGATAACTTGATAGCAGGCTTGATACAAGTTTCTAATGCCGTTTATCTTACCATCTTGGACATCATCCAATAATAATGATATGACCGTTATTCTTGCCTCGTGTCTGGGTCAGATACGGGATATAATACTTCTGTTCCATAATGTATCCCGCCGGGGGGGAACCCTCCCCTTCTCTTCCATCTTTATTTGTTATTATTTTGATGGTTGTTTCATTATATGTATGATTATTTTCCTTGATTTGTACTGAAAATCTCTAATAAAATCAAATTGAACCAAAAAAATAAATCATATGAAATGTTTTGTAATTATCTGACTCGCAACAAATTCGAAATAGCTTTCTAAGTCTTGAACATATAAGAATAAGAAGACTATATATTGTGCCGATTCCAGCTAAATGTGAGTTTTTTTTCCTTCAACTGCCATAAATGATCCCCCCTCCCTGACTCAGAATTTGATAATGGTGAGTGAATAGTCTGAGCTCCATAGGTGATGAATTATGGCTGATTGGGCGCATGCCTTTCCATGCTTCCTAACAGCTTGATGAGCTAAACATTTTAGAATCTAAAAGGTTTCTCTCAGAAACAAATAACCAACCATCAGGAGAAATATTCATATTGTCAGAAAATCTTCTGGAATAGAAGAGATGAAGTGAGGCAGAGATGGTCAGGTTAGACACTAATGGATTGATTTACTAAAGGCAAATAGGCTGTTCTCTTTGCAAGGGAATTTGCACTTTGCAGGGGAAGTTGGACGAGGAGGCCGGGCTCGCAGTCTCCACTCTAATTCATCCCAAAGGAGCTGGCCAAACACCTATAGATTATCTGCAGATTCTCTATGGTCAGTACTGAGCCATGGGGTCAGAAAAGAACTGTCAAAGACCTGCGTAACAAGGTAATGGAACTTTGTAAAGATGGAAAAGGATATAAAAAGATATCCAAAGCCTTCAAAATGCCAGTCAGTACTGTTCAATCACTTAATAAGAAGTGGGAAATTTGGGGATCTCTTGAAACCAAGCCAAGGTCAGGTAGACCAAGAAAGATTGCAGCCACAAGTGCCAGAAGAATTGTTCGGGATACAAAGAAAAACCCCACAGGTAACCGCAGGAGAAATACAGGCTGCTCTGGAAAAAGACCGTGTGGTTGTTTCAAGGAGCACAATACGATGATACTTGAACAAAAATTAGTTGCATGGTTGAGTTGGCAAAAAGAAGACTTTACTGCGCCAATGCCACAAAAAGCCAGATTACAATATGCCCCACAACACCTTGACACGTCTCACAGCTTCTGGTACACTATAGTTTGGAGTGACGAGACCAAAATAATAATAACAAGAATACCATCCACACCGTGAAGCATGGTGGTGACTCACTGATGTTTGGTAACATGCTGCATTTCTGATAACATGAATGCAGCATGTTATCACAAAATACTGGCAGACAATTTGCATTCTTCTGCACAAAAGCTGCGTATGGGACATTCTTGGACTTTCCAGCACAACAATGACCCTAAGCACAAGGCCCAGTTGACCCTCCAGTGGTTACAGCAGACAAAAGGTGAAGGTTCTGGAGTGGCCATCACAGTCTCCTGACCGTAATATCATTGAGCCACTCTGGGGAGATCTCAAACGTGCGGTTTATGCAAGACGACCAAAGACTTTGCATGACCTAGAGGCATTTTGCCAAGACAAATGGGCAGCTATACCACCTGCAAGAATTTGGAGCCTCATAGACCACTATTACTAAAGACTGCACGCTGTCATTGATGCTAAAGAGGCAATAGACAGTATTAGGAACTAAGGGGATGCAGACTTTTGCACAGGAGTCATTTAATTTTTTTATTTGTTGCCATGTTTTGTTTTATGATTGTGCCATTCTGTTATGACCTACCGTTGAATATGAATCCCATAGGAAATAAAAGAAATGTGTTTTGCCTGCTCATTCATGTTTTCTTTAAAAATGGTACATATATTACCAATTCTCTACGGGTATGCAACCTTTTTAGCACAACTATATATATATATATATATATATAGTTTTGATGAGTTACTCGGATTGCTGTTGGTACAGTTGGAACGTCAGGACACCTTTATGCGAGACAGCATTTCACCACCGGAAAGACTAATAATAACTTTGCGGTAAGTTCACTATATCACTCCTTTGTAGAATTATAAACCAATTAAATATTGGCCAATTAAATATTGGCTTAAAGAAGCATAAATAGAGTATATGATAAAATGTCTACACTTCAGTACATGCTGACCCCACTGTCATTTTACGTGGCCTACCACTTCATGGCTGGAGTTGCTGTTGTTCCCAGTTGCTTCCACTTTGTTATAATCCCACTAACAGGTGACTGTGGAATATTTAGTAGCAAGGAAATTTCACGGAACACCTGAATCCAATAATTTGGAGGGGTGTCCCAATAGTTTTTGGCAATATAGTGTATATACTGTATATATAACAAATCATATATTAAAACAGGGATGCACAAATCCCAGGAGCCTGTAGCTGATGCTCCTTAAAAATGACAGCTGCCTCCTAACTTTTGAGTTTTGGTCTAGTCTAGCCTTAGCGCTGGAAAAGTATCTGTACTTGTACCAAGTACGGTACTTGGTATCTGAACATCCCTACTTCAATATATATGCTAGCTTGCTGGTCAATTTCTGAGGACGTGTGAGGAACATCGCTACCTGTACCCCAAGCACCCTCCTGGTCCACAATACATTGGGAAGTGTTTTTGTGCCTGCAGTTCACCTTGAAAAGAGAAAGTTCACCCAGTTTACCTAATATTAACCCTTTTGCTGCCATAGCCATTTTTTTAACACATTATATGTGTCATGGATTGGGACTCACAGGTATAAACTGGAGTCAGGTATGTGAACCCTTTCCACTACACTGGCAGGGACACTAGAGAAAAGGGTCCAAGCAGTGCAGGCTGACGACTCCCAGAGCTGGAGTACAAGCAGGGAACAGAGCAGGTATGTGGATGAGGCAGTGGAAGTCAGCTTAAGCTGGAAGTTCAAATACAAGGCAGGGTGCTGCAATACTGATTAGGTGGCATGGGGTCCCCCAGGATGTGGAATCTAAGAGCCAGCCGGTATTCACCAGAGCTCCTGATGGTGGAGATGGGCTTGGCTGCGTGCTGACCCCAGGTCACAATCCCTAGGTCCACCCAACTCACCTAACAAGTACAGGGTACAAATCAACAGTTAGGGACAGGCTAAAGACTTCCAGGGACAAAGTGAAGCACAGGGCAGCCAGTAGACAGGGATTTCCAAGGACAAAAGCAAAGGTTCCGTACACAGGCATTCAGGGTAAATCACAACTGGGGCCCTCGGCAACTAGCTTAGGAAAGCGTTGCTCAGGCAGCATGCCATTCGCTGCCTTGGGTTTAAATAGAGACAGGAAGAGGGAGGATCCACAGGATTGGCTACAAGCAGACTGCACCGATTGGCCGAGAAGCTGCATAAGAAACAGCAGGAGAGGTCGGTCGACGCCTAAAGCTTGCAGACAGGTGCAAGAGTGAGTCAGGTTCAGAGCACATGTCTGGAGGACTACAGGCACCAGCACAGCCCTGCATGCCTGCAGAACCAGGGGTAAGAGATATGTATATACTTGAAGAACTACAAGTAACAGCTCAGCTGCAAGTCTGCAGCTGAACTGTGACAATATGCCTGAAAATTACTTAAAAACCCCCCAGAATTATATATTTCCTTAAAGCAGAGACCCTGTAGAATAAAATGGTGACAGTTGCAAATTTATATGTTCCATGATATTAGCACAACTCCTTATCAAACCCAAAATTTCAGTAAAAAATACATTTTAGTTAATTTTAGTGCACAAAACACAATATAATACTTGTAAAATAAAAAAGAGGAGGTTGTGTAAAGTAAATAGATACCCAACATGCAAAGATTAAAAATTGCATGCGCCCATGAAACCGTGAAAAAAATATGGTACCCGAAACTGTCCATAGGCGATGATTTAAAAGTCATTAGTTTAGAATTAACTGTGAATATTGGCCCTAGAATTATTGCTCCCACTCTGGTGTATGCGGCGATACCCTACATGAGTGGTGCAATTGTATGATTTTGTATATAGGTGCACCCGACGTGTGTTTGCATTAGTATGTGCGTGTACCCGGGGACATGGAACTTTACAAAAATGTTTTGGGGATCTTTTCAAATTTATTTAATTTAACTTTTTTTTTTTTTACTTAACTTAATTGTTATAACACAGGGGGCTCACACAATTGATGACAGGTTCTCTTTAGGGTGACATTAGGGGTCGGTCTATTAAACAACTAATGTCACCTTTGCAGCCCACTGGAAATTTTGCTGGAAATGTTATTTACCAAACATTAGAATGCATTCTCCCTAAATACTGGCTCACCCTGCACAATGCCTATACCAGGCAGTGACAGGTACACTTTAACTGCTATCAGCACACACTGCTTTATCTGAGTTCAGAGACATGTTACATCTTGTGAAAAAAAAAACTATCACAAGAGCAGTATCTGGATTGTTTGTTTATTGTTTAGTGCCATCTGCAGGCACAAAGTGCGATTTACAGCTCAGAAATCCAGATTACAGCAACGCATGCAAATCGCTGGCATCTGGAAAGGGTCAACAATGCTATAGAAGTGCTAATGAATCACCGGGGAAGGAGGTACATGCAAGATGCGCAATATTCCGCGAGGTTCCGGACTATACAAGCAGAAAGTATAAGCACAGTTACAGAAACAGATGGACGACAAATTACTATTATGCTATTATTATTATACAGGCTTTATATAGCGCCAGCAGTTTGCGCAGCGCTTTACAATATAAGGAAGACATTACAATCACAATACAATTCAAGACAAGATGGTAAGGAGGGCCCTGCCCGTGAGGCTATGGATTAGGTTGAAACACTGTTTTTTTTAAAATCTCCTCGTCCTCTATTCTCTATTCACATGAACAGGTAATGTCTGGCTGAGCCAAATTTAGATGGAGTTCCTAAGGATAGTCGGATTGTGAATGCATGTCTGCCCTACCCTCAAAACTCTGCAGGAGTCGCATTCTGTCACCCTTTATGTAAGAAGGGCTTTGGATATGTCTAAGTCCCTGATAGCATAGGTGCAACTAGCTTTATTCTAAGAAGAAAGTGCATGCAAGGTTAAAGCTGAACTTTGCGATAAGCAAAGAGCGATGTGTATTCTTACTTGAATCTTGGTGTGTTTTGTGTATTCCAAATCTGTGTAGCAATCCAGCATTAAAGGAGAACTATGGGGTAATTTTTCCCCCCATAGTTCTCCTAAGGGTCATGGGAGGACACAAACTAGCGTCCTCCCGTTACCCTAAGCTCAGTATGCCGCGAGCTACAGCTCGCGGTATACTGAGACGCCGCAGCCGGAGCGGATCCCGACTTAGATGACGGGATCCGCCCAGCTGCGTGAGTGACAACTGGCTCTGCCTATCTAGAGCCAGAGCCAGCTGTACCCGCCCCCTTCCCCGTCCGTTCCGCCAGTCAGCGCTGGCAGATCGGAGCGGGGAGAGGGGAATCCAGCCCCTCCCCCTGTCACGGCAGAGAGCCGTGACCGGGGGCCATAAACTAGCGTCCACCCGTGACCCAAAGCTCAGTATATCGCGAGCTACAGCTCTGAGACCGCCGCAGATGGGACGGATCCCGACATTACTGTCGAGATCCACCCAGCTGTGTGAGTGACAGCTGGCTCTGCCTATCTAGGCAGAATCCAGGACACAGAGGAGACCAATCACCATGGACAGCTCCAACGCCGAGGCATCACTGGAGGCTCTGAGGATCAGCAATAACCGGCATTACCAGTAACTTGTGTGCAGCAATCAATTATAAGAAGACATAAGGAAAATAGAGTCAGTCAATAACATTTTCCAGCAAGCATTTACTGCTCATGAATTAAACACACAACTACAAATTGTTAGCCTGACAGTGTCAGGAGAGAGGAGGGGACCCAGCGGTATACCTCATCCAACCGGGTGAATGTCCCCTCCTCTCTCTACCGGCACCCACCAGTAAGATGGCCGCCGGCAAGCGTCAATAAGACGACCACGCATGCGTGACGTCCCGGCGGGGTGTCACTTGGTCTCCGCTCCGGGTGACACTAGGCCTCGGGACACCCCTGTATACAATACTCACCTTTAACCCTGAACTGCCCCCGCAATAAATATTTTCTACCACTATATGCCTCAGTCACCTGGGCGTAATAACAGCCAGCATCATTCAACCCACTACTTCTGTGTCCAGTGCCTGTGACGGACAGTGAAGGAGAGGCAGAACAGTGATGAGCTAATCTCTGTCACTCCGTTCTCACCTCCTTTGAGCATGCTCCTTGTCAGTACATACAAAAATATATTTAATAATGTATTTATGAATACAGAGCTGCATACATTTGTGTCTTTTATATCTACCTGGAGTTCCGCTTTAAGGGCAATATTCTGCTGGCAATTAACGAATAATATTAGTCGTGAACCTTGTGATATTTATTTTACTGCTATAGCAAGCGACAATGTAAAAATTACATGAACCTCTGGAAAAGCTGGAAATTGTGTATTTGGAAAAACCCAATGTAACTATATTTATACATGTTGCAATAACTGTTATTGCACTGGTGGTACTTATTTAGCAGCTTAATCTGCTTATACTTGCCGTCACTAGTTCCTCCTTTCCCTCCAGGACTGTAGCTACCATGGGGCAAGTGAGGTACTCGCCTCAGGCGCAGCTGAGAGGGGGCGCAGCCAGGGCTGGCCTGGCTGCGCCCCCTCGCACCTGTTGCCATGGGCGAGCACAGGGCACCATTGGCAACAGGGGCACCAGACGGCCAACACAGCCGCGGCTTGGCAGGGAGAAGAGGAGCGGCACAGGCTCC
>NW_017307152.1:476680-545773 GCF_000935625.1 Nanorana parkeri
TAGCCGCGGCTTGGGAGGGAAAAGAGGAGCGGCACAGGCTCCAGCTTCTCCTCGGATCCCTGCTGCTCTTCCCCACCTGTATGGACAGAGGAATCTGTGTCCTTAATCTCTTTTTCTATTTCAAAAGGGAAAAGTCAGGGGTATATTTAGACCCATGATATTTCCCGAAAGCCCCCGAAACACACACACACACACTACTAGACATGTGCAAAGACTAAAAATTTGTTTCGGGCGAAGTGAGCGGAAACTAAAAATGTTTTCTTTAGTTTCGTCAAATGAAACAAATTTTTATGCTATTTTGGATTTGGCCTCAAGTGCATTCTGCGCATGCGCGCTACCATCCTTGAGGTGGGGTGCATGACGTCACAATTTTCTGTTCTTGCCTCGGGTGCAAAAGGAGCTAGCTACGGCTCTGTTTCCCTCTAGTCAATATGCTAATTATTAGGCATGTCCCGATATATCGGCGGAAAATGGCACTTTTGGCTAAATGCCGAAAGTGCAATTTTTGTGCCAATATAGCGGTGTATCTGTGCTTTCTCTCCTCCCAGCTGGGCGCTGCTCTGTGTCCCAGCGGGAGGAGAGAAACTCTTACTGGCGGCCGAGCGCTGCGGGGGGAGAGCGCTGTGAGCGGCCGAGGTCTCTCCTACAGGCACTGCTCAGCCTCCTGTCACAGATCGTCAGAGTGGCAGCGTGTCAGGAAGGAGAGCAGGTACAAGCACTCAGTGATCGCTGAGTGTTTGTATATAATTGAGGACATGGTATGGTTACTATATCCTCAATTATGAATGAATGGGAAGTGATCTACATCCCCTCCTGTTTATTCATAGTTGTAGTTATAGTGAACACACTATGAATGAACAGGAACACTCAGTATAGAGGATTCCTGTTCATTTATAACTGGAGCTGCAGAGAAAGAGATTGAGAACACAGAGGGGTCTATTCACTAAGCTGCCGAAGGATCTAGCCGTAGCTTCGGCCCCAGGACCCCTTCGGTTCAGTAGAACCGAAGGGCTGCTGTACGGGGCTATTCAGTATAGCCCGTACAGCTCTCGAGGTCGGAAGGTGCAGCTCAGTCGAGCAGAAGGCATATGCCTCGGCTCGACTGAGCCGAGGTGAAAGCCGAAGCCTGCCGAAGCTTCGACGGCCTGCTTCTAACAGCTGGGCGGAGCCAGCCGTTATCTCACGGCTGGCTCCGGCCACTTTCAGAGAGATCAGCGTCCCTGGTTACCTGCTAACCAGGGTTACTGTCATTACACACTGAGAGCGGCCTCTCCGTGTTCTCAGTGTGTAATGACAGATGTCGTTCCTGGTTAACTGGTAAGTCTAATAGGCTCCCAGCCGCCCGGTAGAGAAACACTATCTCCCAGAAAGGTTCACTCTGCTGCTGCTGTCAATCAGCAGAGGGGGACCTCCAGTTCTCCATCAGGTCCACCTCTGGTGATTGACAGCAGCAGAGGGCGCGTGCAATAGCTAATTTGCTATTGCAAAGTGAAATAGCCAATAGGAATCTAGCTATGCATTCCTATGGTGTGTTCGTTTTAAAAAAAAATTATTTTGTTGACGGCAGCAGAACCGTCCGGCCAATAGAAAACAGTTGGGCGGAGCTAGCTGTCACTGCTAGCTCCGCCCAATCGTTTTCTAAATTTTTTTTCTGCTTTTTTAACTATTTTTCTATTCTGCTCGGTCCACAGAGGGACCGAGCAGAACAGCCGAGCCGAATGCCATTCAGCGGCATTCGGCTATTTACTAACTGCTGTTCGGCATCTATGAGAATAGACCGAACAGCAGCGCTGAGCATGTTCGGCCGGCCCGAAGCCACATGAAGCCACCGAAGTATGGCTGATTTCAGCCGATATACAGGTGGAATCAGCCGTACCAGCCTAAAGTGAATAGCCAAACAGCGTTCGGCTCACTTCGCTTGGGGTCGGTTAGTCACTCGGCTGCCTACAGCAGCTTGGTGAATAGACCCCTGAGTCCTCAATCTCTTTTACTATTTTAAGGGAAATATCAGGGGTCTGTTTAGACCCCTAATATTTCACCGAAGCCCCTAAAAGTAAAGTAAAAATAAAAATGTTTAATAAAAATAAGTAAAAATAAAATATAACAAAATGTAAAAGTTTATAAAAAATAAATAAAAATGAAATTTTTTAAAAAATTGAAAAAGTTAAAAAAAAACATTTTTGGTTTCGGCCCGACATTTTTTTTCATTTCGGTTTTAAAATTTTCATTTATATGAGGGGAAAAAAATGTGAGAATATATATATATATATATATATTTTAAATTCATATTAGTGGTTCGCGGGATTTAAAATTATGCATTTAGTGGTCCATGAGGTCCGAAAGGTTGGCGACTGCTGTTCTAATGCACACTTTGAGGCGCACAGAACGGCCTGAAGATAAGGTTGGAGATCAGCTTTAAGGACCAAACGTTGTCAAGCTTAACAATTAAAAAGATGGACTTCAAACATGTACTATGTAGAAGCTACTTTTAGAATACAGATGGCCCCTTGGAGGACAAACTTGCTAACGAATGGCTTGACCTTTTCCTAACCTATAAAATCAACCTTATCCAGCAGCGTCATGCTTGTGGGCTCAGACAACGGCAAGGTAATAAAGTGGGAGTTCAGTGAAAAGGCATTTTATTTTCTCTCGGTTTTCCTAGTGATATCTATAAAAAGGGAGTAGCACTGCGGGGCGCTGAAAGCTAGTGAAAAATTAAAGTCAACAGATTCAAACTGTCCTATTTCCACTTCAAAAGAACGGAAGGAACTGAGCTCTTCCCAACTCATCTTCAAACGCCCAGTGGCCTAGAAAGTTTCCAAATAAAAAAAAAAAAGAGAGAGGGGAAAAAAAAGGAAAATATATTTTTTTATAGTCTCTTGTTCCCCCAAGCGCTGTACCCGTTACTGTAGCTGCTGTCTCTCCTTCAACTAATTATACCCATGTGTGTCTATTAATCAACTGGTGAATTATTTACACAAGCAAGTGCTGTTAGCTTCTGCTAATACGCCAACTGCAAAGGGTTTCTGGAGTGGAGCGTGAGGTCCCCACTGAGCCTCCGGCTCCCCGCTTCCCCGCGCTGTATCCTTCTACTTATTGCTGGACTGCCCGATTGCTCCCGCCTCCTCCACACACACACTTCGAGGAGACGTCCGAGGGGAGAACTTCACAGTGCAAATCCGCAAGGTCAAAAGGGCTGTCTAGGTGAGTGGAGAGGGCGCGGACGGGTTATTCGGAGGCTGGATTTGGGCTGAGCGTTGGGGGATCCTCTGCTTCTCGGTTTAGAAGATTGGATAGGGGCTGAAGACGATTGCAAAAGATAAATATGGATGCAAAACAAATACAGTTCTCTGCAAAAGTTTAACGGTCGCGGAGTAAAGTGAAGCCGAGGTGATTATCTCATCCTGAAAGTACGAGCGGCAAAGATATTGCTGTACGGAGATAAGTAGACACATTTGTGCTCGCTCAATAATACAGGGCAGAATACAATGTCGGTATGCAAAGTTTATGACCCGATGTAAGCAGATTTCAGCTTTATGTAGAAGAGAGGTGATTTGCGTTTGGTTGCTATGGGTTACGCTACTTCCCACTGACAGACAGTGACATATTTAAAGGAAAACTATGGGGTCAGGGCTTTTTCCCCATAGTTCTCCTAAAGCCCCGTTCACATTGAGCGATTTATCGCGCGGTAATTCCCGCGATATCGCGGCAAATTACCGCGCGATATCGCGCTCCAATGCATTTCAATGGGGCAAAGGGTCCTGCTGTCGCGGGTCGTGTGTCGCTACAGCAGGACCCTTTTTGGAGCAGATTTAGCCGCGATTCAAGCTTGCTCAATGCAAGCTTGAACGCGATATCGCGCGGCAAATCTTGCGATGTCGCGCGATATGCAAATCGCGCGACAAACACGCGATTTGCATATCGCGCAGTGGGAACGGGGCCTAAGGGTCACGGGAGAACACAAACTAGCGTCCTCCCGTGACCCAAAACTCAGGATACCGCGAGCTAGAGTTCACGGTATCATGAGACCCCATTCACACGTAGCAACATACCTTTTGCAGCAGCCGGGATAGCGCGACTTTCGGGGCGACGTTCCAGCGACCATCCAGCGACGGTAGCGCGACCTTCTCCGTCGGGCTCCATAGAAAAAAAGCAAAATCCGCCGAAAAAGGGTCCGGTAGAAGCGACTTGCGACCGCGACGAGCGACATGGAGTTAAGACAGCTCCATTGAATAGCATTGGCTGGCGACTTCTCGCGATATTGCGCGGCAAAAATGCGCGATATCGCGGTGGAAATAATATTAAAGTAATATTAATTTAACTTAAATATCAAACTTTTTTTTTTCAATAATGAATCCAGATCAAACAAATACAGATTGCCCAATAAAGTATCTCTTTACAGTTTGCCCAAATACTTCCGTATTCATGTTCCCAAACAGCTGGCTCTCTCTCAACTCTCTCAGCCCCACTTCCCTGAACTTCCTTTGTAGTACAGGATCACAAAGGACAGCAAAGTCTACAGCCGCTGTCCATCTACTAGCTTGGAGAACGGAGCAGGAAGGAGGGAAGAGACTTGCCTTGCTGTTTCTGTGTTGGTGGAGACACACACAGCTTACTAGCACAAACAAGGGTGGCTCCATAGGACACTGCATGGGAAAAGGAGTCGCCCTAAAACAAGATATTAGGGTCAGTGCTCCAGAGACCAGCTAATTCTGCAGGAAAACTTTTAAACATTAATGAGCAGCATCCATTGTAAGAGATTGAATCAGCTTTTGAAAAAGCCTAAAAATGCTTTGACTTTAACCCCTTCATGACCAGTGACGTACAGTGGCATCAGGCCCGTTTACACAGACGGGACTCTGTTTACACTTGTAAAGCCGACTGTCGGTTTTAGAGCAGAAGCGATTCTAGGGCGGCTCAGCTGCTGCTAGATCGCTTCTACGGGGTGGTAAGCACCCCCTCCCCACACACACCCCTTGTTTCCCGGGCTCCGCTGCCCCTCCTATGGGCCCGGGACCAGCTTCTCAGGTGTCAGGGGGAAGCTGGGGAGGAGATCGGCGAACCTCTGTTCACTGATCTCCTCCCCGTTCTATGGGACCGATGCAGATTACATCACTTCCGGTCCCATAGCTGTCACTGCTGGACTCCTGAAACCCACCAATAAGCTATTGAAGTGCGATCTACAGGCAGCGCTGCGAATTACAGGCAGTGATGCATCCAGATTTTGACAGGTAGTTAGGTTACACAGCAGCGGGCTTCCCTACTGCTTGTGTAACCTAACTTGGTGAGGCAAGAGCTGCTACAGCCTCTACTCTGTGTTAGAGATGTGAGCTGTCCAATAAAAAAAACAGTGAGGACATCGATGACCAGTGACGTGCAAGTTACCGAGCTTGGTTACTGCGCTGGGGGAGGGGCTTAGGTGGGACGGGGCGGAGCTTCGACGGGATTGGGATGGAGTTTTGGCGGGATTAGGGTGGAGTTTCGGCGGGCTGGGGGGTGCCTCACCCAGCACAGAAGGCACGTCACTGGTCCTCTGCCCTGTGTAAGTTCTAATTTGTGACTTGGGGTGATACAGGCTAAAGCTCTATAGCCTATAGAGACAATATAGAGAATGAGCTGTCCTGACCTGTCCGTGAATCTCTAATGCAGGTGGGAAAAAAGAAGCACACACACAAAAAAAGCACACACCACTATAATTTGTTGCACCGAAATTTCGGCCGCCAAAACATTTTGGCCAAAAAATGGCACTTTTAGCAAAATTGCAAATGTGCCATCTTTCATCCGAAATGCCTGGTGCTCTCCTCCCCGCTGGGCACTTCAGGACTCTGTGTCCTCAATCCCTTTTTCTATTTTAAAAGAGAAATAAATAAAAATAAAATATTTTAAAATATTTGAGGTTAGAAAAACACATTTTCGGTTTTGGTCTGACATTTTTCTATTTTCGGTTTTGTTTCGGTTTTAAAAATGTAATTTCGGTGCACCTCTACTCGTAAGCCTCCATGTCAGGGAGAGAGAGAGAAGTATCCCTGGGTATCCAGTTCAATGTATTTATATCCAGTACATCTACAAAAAACACACGGTATCTGAAAGTCCTGCTACAAACCTTGCTGTTCATTCTCTATATATGGCTCAATCAACTGTCCCAGCTTCGTCTGGTCAGCAACAACTTCCTTGAGAACCTGACCACAAGAAACTGTTGGAATAAACACAGAGAAATATAATTTAATCAGAATTAGTCAAAAATCTACACATTATACAACCTAGGTTGTGCAGGTTTTTTTTGAGGGTATTCATATAGTTATAATTCGTACAAATTTGTTGATGTTCATATAAAAGATTTATTGCATAATTATGAATATTATGGGGGTGATGAGAGTTGCTCCTGTCCCCCTGGTGTTAGATCCCTCCATGATATTTGACCTCTCGGTAAGTGGCTGTATAATTCAATCATACTAAGAATAAATGTATATAGCTGAATGGAAACATTGAAAACTGGAAAATATGATTTATAAATGGATTATGAAATT
This sequence comes from Nanorana parkeri, assembly GCF_000935625.1. Classification (NCBI taxonomy): domain Eukaryota; kingdom Metazoa; phylum Chordata; class Amphibia; order Anura; family Dicroglossidae; genus Nanorana; species Nanorana parkeri. The sequence goes on from NW_017307152.1 coordinate 483,208, forward strand.
GCATATAAACATGTTGATGAACAATGTATCATGTATTTACAAATAGATTTATACCGATCCCCCTGAAGAAGCCTACTAGCGTAACGCGTAGGGGACTAACAAGGCAATACAACACTGTATATGAAAATCATACTCCTATATATGAGTATTGTTTTTAATATTCATAATTATGCAATAAATCTTTTATATGTTAATCAGAATTAGTGACATTTAAGGGTCACTTCACACCACAAACTCTGCGTTCCAGTGTGTTCGGCCTCTGGAATGCAAGCCGGCCCACTCCCTGCGTTCAGGGGCGGGAGAGGGCGTGACGGTGCATTGAAGTCAATGGCACAGCAGCCACGCCACCCGCCCGCATCCAGAATGCAGACACTGCAAGCACTATTTTTGCAGAACGTACTGGACCGGGGGGGGATGGCTGCGGTGTCATTGACTTCAATGCACCGCCACGCCCCCTCCCGCCCCTGAACGCAGGCAGCTGTCCGGCTTGCGTTCCAGTGGCCGAACACACTGGAACGCGGAGTTTGTGGTGTGAACCGGCCCTAAAGGAGGTGTTCTATTTCTAGAATAGCACTGTAATATGCTTTCTGCTTCTTAGCCTGCTGCTTGTGTCGCTGACCTTCGTTCCAATGCTGGGGAATCGTCTGCTGATATCCGCAAGGAAAATGACACTTCCGGGATGGCCAATCTCCTGGGTCCCCTACAGCTCTCATAGGTTCTTACAGCGGACCTTCACCCATTGGATGTTCAGCAGGGAGATACAGGGACCCAGGAGATCGACACTTGCTGAAATGTCAATTTCCCTTTAGACTTTAGCAGAAGATTTCTCAGCATTAGAGCAAAGTTCGTCAGAGTGGACATCAGGAAAGGTGAGAGTTTACAGACTTCTTTTACAGGTATACCTTCATTTAGAATCTTGACCAAGGACAGCAACAGGGTCGTTTAATGAACTGCTGACCTATCAGCCACACAGGGAGTGGATTGTTTTCGGACTCATAGGGGGGAATTTATCAACACTTGAGCAGACCAAATCTGGAGTAGCTGTGCATGACAACCAATCAGCTGCTCTCTTCAGTCTGTCCAGTTAAGATTTGAAAATGAGAGAGAGGCACTGATTGGTTGCCATGCACAGCTGCTCCAGATTTTGTCTGCTCCAGTTTTGATAAATTCCTTTCATAGACTTGCATTATGAGAAGGAGCAGTAAAGCACAACCATTGTGTAGCCGTGCCAAGCAGAACAGCCTCGGTATGTAAGGGGCAAAAATGGCTTCTCACATGCATAGTTACATAGTTACATAGTATTTGAGGTCGAAAAAAAACACTGGTCCATCAAGTCCAACCTATAGCGTGTATGCATGTGAATCTACATGTGTAGGAGTGTGGATGAGTCCATTGGGGCATCTTCTTCTTAAGTGTATGTTGCGGTCTCTGAGGAAATCGTCCAAATGCTCTTTCTCCACTAGTTTTAGGTGGTGGCCTCTAGTCTTTGTTGTGGAGCTTACCGTAAAGAGTTTACTGCTGATGTTTCTTGTACAAGAAACACCTAGGCGTATCGAATATGCACGTTTGCAGCGCGTTTCGTGACACGCGTTTTTACCGCGATTCGAGGGCTACTTGGCTGTATCCCAATGGAAACGCGCAACAAAAACGCTGCAAAGAATCTCATGTACCTTTTCAGGCGTAGGCCGTTTTGTAGCGCGTTCAGACGGGCTGAAATACGGCAAGGTGTGAACCATACCCATAGAAAACAATGGGATTTTCATGTTTGAGCGTTTTGTAGAGCGTTCATAGAGCGTTGAACGCGCTACAAAACGTACAGGTGTGAACCAGGCCTTAATCTTCTTGCTTCCAGCGAGAACATGTTTACATTTAGTAACCTTGCACATATACAATTTCAAATTACACATAGATACAACATTTTTAAAACACATCATAAATAATATTTATAGTTGATTTCTTTTACATGTAAAAAATAATTAAAATCAGTATTCAGGCACAGAACACACACAAAAAAAAAAATGTTTTCTTCGTGTGGGGGCGACAAGCGCATAGTGGTAAATAGGGGTAGGGGTTAAATGTAAGTTGGTTCTGTACCACAGGACCAGTTGTGTGTTGTAACTTGTTTTTTATTGTATCTATTACAATACTTATGCAACTGACCTTTTGTAATAACAATGTAAAAGAATGCAATAAAACATGTTTAAAAAACAAAATCAGTATAACTTCCTGATTGGATGCTATGGGCTACTGCACTCTGCCTATGAGCATGACTATTCACAGTGCATCATTAAAGTGAAATCTGTCACTTACTGTTCACAATATCGTATTTCTGTGCCAGTAATGCAGCCTGTAGACTCCTTCCACTTCCCGGCCGCCCGCAGAGAAGAACACGTGGCGTATGTGGGGCCAGAGAGCGTGGCTTGCTTAAAACGAAGGTCAGAACTAAAGAGAGGAGACAAACATGGAAAACACGTGATTGATGTGACGGAAACATCAAAGGTTAAAAAGGAATTTGGGCAACAAGTAAAATTATTAAGGGAACTGGTAACACTATTCAGTTTCAGTCGACAGCTATGTCCATTGCATCCAGAGTTCGGTACATTCCCACAAATGTTTCTTGACCTGCAGCCTCTTGTTTCATGATTCTGTGCAATTTCTAAAGCTAAGAAGTCTACAATGGTTGAGTCAGGGATACGCAGCCTGCACATTCACACGACTCTGTAACTGGTGTTGTCAGAACTCCGGAGTGTTGGCAATAAGTCAATTTGAAGCAGTGGGGCAACTCTGGTGCTACATTTATGCCTGGATGAAAACCAGCAGTGCCCATTATAATGGATGTGCTGCAATATATATAACCAGGCTTAATCTGCAGTTCCAGCAGTACAATTATTGCATCAGTAGTACTCCTGCCCTTCAACGTTGGAGCTATGGGTCGGTTCCATATGTTTGTGTGGGTTTCTTGGAGAACCCAAATACAAAGCAGTGGGTTACCTGGCTTTAAATAAAAGCGTCCCTAATGAGTGCATGCCTGTATGACTGTGGTAAGGACATTACACTGCAAACTCCATTGGGGCAGCGACTGGTGTGAATGGTTCTACGTATGTGCTCTGTGAAGGAAACCGTATTATCTGCACTATAAAATATAAAAATAAAATCAGTAAATAATAATAATAAATACAGTAAAATAAATACAAAAACATTCTGGCTAAAGTGTACATTAAAAGGCAGTCATACAAGTGAGCAAAAACAGAAGTGGAATGCCAATTGTCAGGGTGTCTATTAGGAGACCTAACATAGACCCAAACGAAAAGGATATTCACTGTGAACTCTACAGGACATGATCCTGAAGGATGGAAAAATTACTATAAGGCTGGGTTCACACCTAGGCGACAGTGTTTTGGCGCGTTTCTATGCACAATTTTGAAGACAGATGATTCATGTTTTGGTTTGGTTACTAACACATAATGGAACGATAGAGGATTGGCTACAGCTTAAAAAGGGGGTAATTCAGCATGCAGTGAGGGTTCCTTAACGTTCCATTAAAGGAGAACTATGGGGTCAGTGTTTTTCCCCATAGTTCTCCTTAGGGTAACGGGAGGACACAAACTAGCGTCCTCCCGTCACCCTAGGCTCAGTATACTGCGAGCTGCTGCTCGCGGTATACTGAGACGCCGCAGCTGAAGCGGATCCCGACAATTGTGCCGGGATCCGGCCAGCTGCGTGACTGACAGCTGGCTCTGCCTATCTAAAGGCAGAGCCAGCTGTACCCGCCCCCTCCGCCGTCCGTTCCGCCAGTCAGCGCTGGCGGATTGGAGCGGGGAGGGGGAATCAAGCCCCTCTCCTGTCATGGCAGAGAGCCGTGACAGGATTGAGAGGTGAGCGAACGCCGGTATGTGTTCGCTCACCTCCCGATCTACTGAGCCGACCTGTGACAGTCTCATTGTCACAGGTCGGCTAGAACTATGAGGTGAGTGGAAAGCACTCACCTCATAGTTCTCCTTTAATAAAAGCCATGTCGTTTTTAAATATGGGATTATTGTAAAAAAAGGTTTAACCCTTTCGCTGCCAAGCCCTCAGGAACATTTTTCAAATCAGCTGGCCAAGCCATTTTTGAATTTTCTGCAATTTTTTCCTATTGGTTTGATTTTCAACTGCTGCGTTGCTAGCGTTTGTAAAAGACCCCCCAAACCATATATTTTCTGAAAGCGCAGGCCCGGTAGAATAAAAAGATGGTGATACTAAATTTGTAGGCCCTGCGATAATTGCGCAAATGTTTCTCAAATTAATATTAAACCGATAAAAATACACAATTCAATTGTTAAAACACACCAAAATCAGTATCCGTGCACAAAAAAAAATATTTTCTGACTAAATCTAAAAGATAAAACTGTATTGAGTTAATAAATAACAAATATTAGCAAATTTGTAATTGCGCCTTTTTGCGAAAAGGTAAAAAAATGAAGGTATGCAAAACTGTAAATAATCGACTTATGTAAAAAATTGTTTTGGTGTTTGTGTTGTGATAAAATGATACAGGTGTATATTTAATTGCAACACAAGGTATCACAACGCATGGCAATGAGTCACAAAGCTTTGCCATGCGCTGCCACAGTTAATTTAATGTTTTTTTTTAAAGAAAAAAAATAAATAAAAAAGATCATGCACTGCGATGCGTTCTAACAACGCACTGCAGCGCATGTGCATGGTGTGCACCACAATATGTGTGTGTTATGTGGGGGGAGGGAGGGGTTGTCCTTTTTTTTTATTATTTTTTTTTTTTTTACACATTTTTTATTTTTTTTAAATAATTTTATTTTGTTTTACATTTTTTTATTTTTTTTTTTTTAACATTTTTTATTTATTTTTTAATAATTTTGTATTTATTTTTTTTACTGTTGGGGGGGCTACAGTGAAATCTCTGGGGTCTAAATAGACCCCTGACATTTCCCTTTTGAAATAGAAAAAGAAATTGAGGACATAAGTCCTCAATTTCTTTTTCTGCAGCCCCAGCACTCAATGAATGAGAAGCCTCAGTACAGAGGCTTCTCATTCATTCTCAAACTAATGATCGTAGTAAAAAATATTTTACTATCATTAGTTTCTGAATGGGGAGGAGCCTCTGTAGTGAGTGCTAGTCCCAAATTCATAAATTCTTCAATGAATAGGCTGTGATGTAAATCGCAGCCTGTTCATTCATAACTGGGGACACATAGCGCTATGTGTCCCCAGTTATTTACAAACACCGGAGTGATCAGACGATCACTCCGGTGTTTGCTCTGCACAGAGGGATCGTTAAATATCATTGATATTTAACGATCCCGAGCTCGGTCACGCAACACAGAGCCGCTGTCATCCAAAAACTGACAGGATGACAGCGGCTCAGAACAGAAGACGCTCGGCCATCCTGAATTTGCGGCCAGCCGCCGCTCGTTCCCGGGACCCCCCCGACGGTGATTTTTTAATGGATCCCCGCTGCCACAGACCCTACAAGCAGCGGGGATCCATGGAGTCCCTCATCCCTCCCTGGGATGGCTCCAGGGAGGGATGAGAGACTCCAGATGCCGGCGACCATCAGCTTATAGTAGAACTGTAAATGCCAGGTCCGTACGACGTACTGAGCTGGCCAGCTGGAAGCACTTTTGTAGCTCCGTACGACGTACGTCCTTGGCAGCGAAAGGGTTAAGGAGAAGATCGCCAAAAACTACCAACTATCTAACATAACAATATTCAGTAACAATGATGACATTTCTAATCAGAATAACATATTGCTTGTCTTCCTGCCTCTGTATCTCAGGAATTAAAAAATTGGGGGGGGTGGGGGGTACATTTCCACGTGCAAAGAACAGTTTGACTTTATGTCCCCATACACATGGGGCGATCTGGGTTTCCTGCAGCAAGAACCTACAGATGGTGCAGAAATCCCAGGTATCGGGATGAGATGAGGCCGACGTGCCCCTTCAAGCAAATGACCGGGTGACAGCGGCCGCATCTGTAAGTGGCAGTCCGCATGTATTTGTACATGATACAATAAAATTACATGTGGTTTGGAATAGATAACTGTTGCTGGATGCATCTATCCTGTCCAAGGCTGGGTTTACACCATTTTCCAGACCAGATCTGGACCAGATGTGGAACATAGTGCATTGCTGTTTTGCCGCGATTTTACATCGATTTTGACGCAATTGGATTTAAAAAAAATCTAAAAATGGTCTTACAGGTGCGTTCCAGTGCGTTCCATGCCTTTTTGATGCCTTCCAGTGCATTCCAGACCAGACAAAATAGGACAAGCAGTATTTTTCTGGTCTGGTCCGGAACGGATTGCGCTGGTGGGAACAGAGGCCAGAAATACCATAGGGATACATTGGGATGCATTTTGGGTCCAGAAACAGTCTGATCTGGTCTGGAGGTAATCTGGATGTGGTGTGAATGGGCTCTGAACGAGGCCTAAACAGGAACAAGTTCTGGCGCAATAGAACCCTCATTTTGCTCTGTAAGCTGTGCTGTCAATCAGTGTGATGTAGTGGAGGGGGCGAAAAACATACCTTATAAAGTGTTAGATATCAACTTGCATTTTAGCTGCTCCTCTTTTGAGGTGGAAGGGGGTAAACATTTTAATGGGTGCTATTTAGCGCTTTCAGTTACTTGTTTTAAAACAAATAGACTGTATTAATCCTTTCAATATGGAGCATTCCCTAAAATATCATTTCGGCTTCTGCTTCAAAAGTGGCGATTTCCTTAAAAGTCGGCTTCTAAAGTCAGACACAAAGCAAGAATTTGTGGGCAATGCAGCAAAAAAAAATGCTCGTTTATCCTGATGTAATCGAGGAGACTCCAATAAAGCCAACCCTTAAAATACTGGTTTTACTTACCGCCCTCCGCTCGGATAAAGGCAGTGAGCTCTGCTTACAAATGGGGCTAATTTTCAGTAAATAACTAAGTTAATTAGGAGTAATAATCCCCAAGATGAGCTGCTTGACTAATTAACTTGAATAAAAAAGAAATTTGAAGCTTGATGTGGCTTGTCAAAGATCTTTAGAGAATTCCTCGGAATATACAGTCTTTTTTTTTTTCCCTTCACTCTCCTTTCCCATCCCTAATTCATCCCTCTGCATTATTAATTAATAGTAATTAATATTCAAGCGCCCGCGTCTTTATTTACTGATTTGGTCATTAATTCTTTATGAAAGCTGATTTCAACTTTTAGATGTAATTAAGCAATTTGAAAACTAATTAATTTGCTGAGTGAAGAAAAGGGGACAATGCGATCGTTGCTATTCAGCAGAGCTGGAAGGGCACTTGTGTTCTGTTTGACATACGGTAAGATTGTGGCAAGGGGGTCAAAATGAAAGCAGGTATTTAATTAAAAGTGCAAGTGCCCAGAGGGAAGGGCGCTGTAATGTCTGGGACATTAGGTGCCCACATTTGTTTTAACAAGGTCCTCTGCTACTCCTCTTGGAGATTGTGTCTGCGCATTGTTTCTCGAAAAGGAAACAAGTGTTATTTTATTATGAAGGACAGTAGGCCAAAAATCCGAGTTACTGAATATATCAAAAGATCTACTACACTTCGTGCAAGTCATAGCATTCAAGGATTTACATTACGATTTAGGTTGATACTGCCGACCTTTAATGAAAATGCTACTGACCTGCCTGCCCTACGGATCCACTAAGTCACTAACACAGAACAAGAATGGAGGTAACGAGTCCCGACTAGGGATGCACCGATATATATCGGCCGCCGATACAAATCGGCCGAAAATTGCACTTTTGACCATCCTTATATATCAGAATACCAGCAGTTTCATCTGCCTATATTTGCCATAACTAGTTCCTCCTTTCCCGCTACTCAATTTGATAATTATTAGGGATGCCCCGATATATCGGCTGAAAATGGCACTTTTGGCTAAATGCCAAAAGTGCAATTTTTTCTGGCGACACAGTGGCGCATCCCTGCTTTCTTTCCTCTCCACTGGGCGCTGCTCTGTGTCCCAGCGGGGAGGAGAGAAAGTGTCACAGGCGGCCGAGCGCTGCGCGAGGAGAGCGCTGCGAGCGCCCGGCGTCTCTCCTCCCACACCACTCCGCCTCCTATCACAGATCGGCAGAGCGGTGTGGGGGGCGGAGACAGCCAGCGCTGTCACAAGAGGCTGAGCTCTCCTCCCGCACCGCTCGCTCAGCCTCCTGTGACAGCGTGTCATGATGGAGAGCAAGTGCAAACACTCAGCGGTCAGTGATCGCTGAGTGTTTGTAGATAATGGAGGACAGAGTATGTTTACTGTGTACTGAATTATGAATGGGAAGTGATCTACATCACTTCCTGTTCATTCATGATTGTGGTTATAGTAAACATACTCTGTCCTCATGTTATGAATAAAATATTAAAACAGGAAAAAGTTTATAAAAAATAAAAATAAAATATTGAAAAATTTTAAATAAAAACATTTTCCGTTTCGGCCTCACAATTTTTTTTATTTCGGTTTCGTTTTGAAATTTCCATGTAGGTGATCCTCTAGTCTCGACTGTACTTGCTTTGTACTTGCTGCTCGTCAGTGACTCAGAATGATCATTTAAAGCCCAAATTTTCTTAAAATGTTTCATTTTTTATGTAAATAGCCCAGGAATTCAAAAACTACAAAATTAAGATCTAGCTGCAATATTCACCTCCTCTCCGACGCTGTTCTCTGCAGACTCACCTGCCCTGAGATCCCTTGCTAGTTCTTTTTCTAGTTAAATGACACCCAGCGTCATTCAACCCACTTCCTAGAGGTATCATCATGGCACCCTGCGCTCACAGTATGATAATGCAGAGAGCGGTTACTGCATCGAGGAACACAGAACCAGAGGAAGAGGACCCTGTGTGTCACATGACTGACTGGACTAAGGACTTCTGTAGAAATTGATGTATGCACAAAATAAAACTAAAAATGTATGGGGGGTAAGGACTGTGTGGCAGAGGAGGGAGTTGGGCTTTGAGCAAAACATGGATCAATTTTACATCCATTTTTTTATTTTATTTTATTTGGAAAGTTTGGTGGTATTTGAGAGCCATTGCGTACAATTGCCCCATACACACATGTGCTATTTTTCAACTCGAAACCCAAAGTGACTGCATATTTATGTTCTAAAATGAAAAATATGATACACACAGATATATATACACACCTTGAGAAAAGACATCCATGCACGGCTGGTCAGCATTGATCTCCTTGTGTATTTTGGAAAAGGTACGCAGGATTCCTGCAACATTTCTATGATATTCTAACAGTTTCTGTCCAGTTTCCTCCTCTGAGATCCCTTCTGGTTCAACTAGATTTTTCTGCACATCTGGGTCATCTGGCCAATCGAAGGTTGCATGGTACACATCTGTGGAACACCAACACAAACATACTTTCAGAAGAGAGTATAAGTATGCCTGAGCAAACCAGGCAACCATGTTCAGTATAGAGGGCCCAGTACGTTTGGGCTGCATCGTGGATAAGAAACATATACAGTGGGCTGATCCTGGCATTTGCATATGTCAATCCCTATGAATACCATCATAAAACTCATTTTCTGTACCTAACTGGCATGTTGACAGATTAAACAGAATGGCTGTAACAGATTTTGAAGAAGTCATGACTGTTAGGGTACCCATATGATGAAAGTCAGGCAATCCAATTTCAGGTCTACAGGGAGCCTATTTTTCCCAACTGGCCACCATCATTGGGAATATAGATCGAGCAGTCTACAAAGTCTAGGATTTTGCTTCTTAGTGACTTAGTGCTGTTCATCTCTTCCCTCCTTACAGCCATATAGACATGACCAGAAATATTCTCACACTGTGAATGATGCTGGTAATGCTGCCAAGTCTGACCACCCTCTAAAGCAGGCCTTCTTAAACTTTTTCCACTCGTGACCCCTTTTCACCTGAGGACATTTTTACGTGACCCCGGGTGTCTTCCTCCCCCCAACCCCCCTCCCCAGCGTTGGGTTGGTTTCGGGGGGCTCAGCAATCCCCCTTCATCAGGGCTTTAGTACTTATCTAAATATCAGTTGAACTCAGAAGAGAGCTCCTGGGTAACTCAATCCAAACTGAGAGAATGATCTGTGAAAAGATGCCTGTGACAGCGGCAGAGCAGCACAATGACTGTACGTTAGAGATTTAAAACCTGATGTGGCACTGGGAAAAAGGAGTGTCAGAATACAACAATCCAGAACGCAACAAAACATTCAGCTTCCTGGCTGCCTAAGAGACAACTTTGCTCTGCTTATTCCAGCACAGACTGCATGCAATCTGTCTACACACACATACGCTCATCCCAGAGAAAACATACATTATAACCCAGGCCAGTGCTTCAACCCCTCCATACTGTTACACAGACCTAGTCAGTCTAGGCGGCAGGTAAACCCCATCTACTACTCTACCTTGGACGCAAGGGGGCTGTTTGTCACAATACACTATTAACAATAACTATTCAAAAGTACAGTTATCCTTTAAAACTTCCTGAAGTATTGAGTTGCAAAATTATATAAGAAAGTGTGACCCGAGAGATGGCTGTGAGGTCATGTGACTGCTGAACAAAAACATGTATAAAGGTACACAAGAAAAGTTTATGTTTTACCCAAAAATATGTGATATGGCAGACAAATAAACAGGGTTGTTCACAAAAGGGTGAAGAGTTTGGAGAAGGCAGGAGAAAAGTCTTGCGATGGTTGTAAGGTGTATGGGCACCTTTACAGAGAGATGGGAATCAATATACATGATTAGGCTGAAGGGTGCTTGTGCCAAGATCACTGAGTTGATGACATGCAGCTGGGTTTTGGTCAGAAGGTGAATATTGTGTTCATCTGCATATAATGGGGTCTATTCACAAAAGGGTGAAGAGTTTGGAGAAGGCCGGAGAAGTGAACAATCTAGGACAACATATCTGAACTGGAAAGTGAGCTGAATAGGAGAATATTTCCAAATCAGCTATGTTGTCCTAGATTGTTCACTTCTCCGGCCTTCTCCAAACTCTTCACCCTTTTGTGAATAACCCTCAATGTCTTTTTTACAATGTACTTTGGCTGAGTTCACGTATAAGTTGAACTAAATCACCTATATCCTTTGGTTCCCTTGTGTTTTATTGTCTACCCCAGACATATAAACATCATGTATAATATATGACCTACAGACTCTTTGTTACCTCCAGTGGTGGGGTCAACTCTCTTTCCCATGTTTCGCTCAATAAGGACAATATCTGGGGCTTCCAGCACCACTACAAGAAATAAAAACATAACATTTTTTGAAAAAATAAAAACCACAACAGAAGAACACACTGCAACACCAACATTGTAAGTCATAACACCCACAGCAGTTTCTGCCCCATACAGTCCAGGTAGGTTGATTTATGCTTTGTTAAAAAAAATGCACATTTACATCTATCCAGCCTTGGAGGTACTAGACCATAAGCCTGATGTTTTGCACTATTATCTCTGTTGATGAGAATGGGATGATGCTCCTTTCTTTGTTTTAAGGTAAGGTCAGCACTGGGCTCAGCAAAATCCTCCCCACCACAATGTGATGGTGATTAGAGGTTTCTTTATAGGGAGGCAGAGGGAGTATCATGTGTTCCTTCACTCCCGGGTTCACTGGGAATTTCACAGGGTTCCGGTGTTGGATTGGTCATGGAACTATGGTACCTGCTTTGCAACTAACCTGTTGTGCATTGTTCCGTTTTAAAACGGAAGTAAAAAACATTTAAAACTGTTGATGAAAAATCTTCAGTAAAAACCCTATATCCAAACACTCAGTGGAGTTAGGTTATCGATATCTACAGGTATATGCAAATCTTGATTTTTCTGTAAAAATCTAGGTTTGCCCCCCACCTACCTATTGTTTAATGGGGCTGCCCTTTAGATTAAAACCAACAGGGAGGCATGGGTGAGAGGAGGGAACATGGTCAAGCTTGACAATTAAAGGTTAAATTAAATTAAATCAAAGTCCAGACTTACATTCGGCTGTGTAAGGCCATAGCCGGGAGCTCGCACGCTACTGCTCATGCTCAGGTCCCAGTCTTCCGGGTTGCCGGAAAACATGCCTTAGCATGCATTCACGCACAACGGAATGTGGCGCACAGGAAGTGACACAGTGGCGCACAGGTAATGACTCACGGCCCTCTAATAGATGTTCCTATTTTAACCAGCTGGCCCAATGGGTCAGTGCTGAACAGTCTTTCAGCTTTGCTTGTGTTCCTGCTGATCTGTTGCCTGTTACCTCGACCCGGATTGCTGCTGACTTCGACTGATTGGTGCTTGCCCCTGACCTCTGCTTGTTGTCTGGATTCTGCCTCTGTGTGCGCCTTCCGTACCGTTCTGACCGTCTGGATTGACCCCTGGCTTGTTTGACCTCGCTCCAGTTTCTGCTGCAAACCTCGCTGACATCACAGCTGTGCACCAGCCCTGCTCATCCTTTCAGGGACCCAGTTGCCGGACTTCTACCAGGCACCGTGCCTGAACACTTTGGCACACGTGCTTCTCTCTGTCTACTTGCTCCCTGTTTCCACATCCAGGAGTGTGAGACAAGAGCCGCAAGGAAGGCCTCCTCAGCTAATCGGTCCTCCACTAGGTACGTGAAAGGCTGGCTATATCTCTAGATCTAAACATCACCTTGTCAATACCAACTGTTCCTTCATAAAAAAAAAAAGTTAATTTATTGATTAAACGGCCCATTTGGTTGCATCAGATTCTCAAAGATACCACCCTCTCCACGAAATGATTGTTATAGAGAATGAATGCTGGATGGCCAGCATTAACCCTTTGTTATTCTCTAACATCAAACTTCAGGATCATCCTGTCGTACAGACATAATACCTGTTATTCTCCTAATGAACAGGCATACAGTATGGTACAAGAACTTACCAACGTGATCAGGAGATGAGCCGTTCATCTGCAGCAGTAAGCCCTGCTCTCTTGTGCGGGGAAACCCCTCCAGAACCCAGCCCTATAAGCAGAAAAACAAAAATCAAGGTCAAGTCTCATGACACCACAAAACATGAATACAATGCAGCAAAATGCTCCTACGCTATAGTCAAATGTAAATGTTCTGAGTGGTGCACTGCAATGCTAACAAAGAGTGATAATACTAGTATAGTGACTGGGCCCTAAAGTGTCAATCCATCCAGAACTCATATTCCACTTTTGGGTCGATACCAGGAGGCTGAACCACCCGCCTTGCCCCTCTCGAGGACAACAGCAGTGATTTCTGCAATTCACAGATATCCCACTCACTCTGGCCAAATGGATTTACACGCTCTACTTTGAGTTGTAATAGCATTTGCCTTCCATGTATTTATTGAGATTTTACAATTTTTACCTATTTGCTGTTCAATATTTGGCCACCCGCATTTAAGAAAGGGATTAGTAGCCTCTGTTTGAAGACAAACTATACTGTTTTGGTCTATTTTTGATTATATAGCCCTCTAGCTGTGCCTTCCCCTTCCCCTCTGCTGGAGGTACCTACTTGCATTTTCTTGCACCGCAGTTCGTATGTTGTTGTACATAGTTGAGTCATTTAGCCTTGTTTCCACGTTGGAGGTATGGCTTTTTGGTTGCAAGGCTGCAGAAAAATGGCAGCAGGTGCTCTGGACGGATGAGTCCAAATGTAAAATATATGGCTGTAGCAGGAAGCAGTTTGTTCACTGGCTGGTGAGCCGTACAATAATGAATGTCTGTAGTAACAGTAAAGCATGGTGGAGGTTCCTTGCAAGTCTGGGGCTGCATTTCTGCCAATGGAGTTGGGAATTTGATCAGGATCAATGGTGTTCTCAATGCTGAGAAATACAAACAGATACTTATCCATTATGACATACCATCAGGGAGGCGTCTGATTGGCCCCAAATGTATTCAGCAGAAGGACAATGACACCAAACATGCAGCCAATGTCCTTAAAACTATCTTCAGCGTAAAGAAGAACAAGGAATCCTGGAAGTGATGGTTTTGCCACCACAGAACCCTGATCTCATTATCATGGAGTCTGTCTGGGATTACACGAAGAGACAGAAGGATCTGTGGTTGGTTCTCCAAGATATTTGGAACAACCTACCTGCCGAGTTCCTTCAAAAACTGTGTGCAAGTGTACCTAGAAGAATTGATACTGTATGAAGGCAAAGGTGGTCACCCCAAATATGGATTCGATTTGGATTTCTCTTCTGTTCATTTACTTTCCATTTTGTTAATTAAGAACAATAAACTATTAACACTTTTATTTCTGAAAGCATTCTTACTTTACAGAATTTTTTCACACCTGCCTGAAACTTTTGCACAGTACTGTATGTATATATTCTAGGGCTGTGGAAATTAAAGATTGATTTCTCGATTAACCGTTAAACTTTTTGATCGATTAAAATTATTTTGATCGCTAATGAAAACACTCACCTCTCCGCCGGCTTCCGGGAGTCCCGTCGGCGATCCGGTGACGTCACGGACATCGACGTCACCGGACTCCTCCCCCCTTCCCCAAGTGGCTCCGTCGGCTAACGAAGGGAAGGGGGGAGGAGTCCGGTGACGTTGATGTCCGTGACGGCTAGGGAAGGGGGAGGAGTCCGGTGACGTCCATGTCCGTGACGGCTAAGGAAGGGAAGGGGGAGGAGTCCGGTGACGTCGATGTCCGTGACATCAATTAATTTAAAAAAATTTAAATCGATTAATCGATTAATTTCAATTAATTATAACGCACATACAGAGGTCTTGTCTAAGCAACAATCGTAATGGGGACATGGCCACACAAAGAAATTTAAAAAAAGGTAAATTTTTAAAAAATTAACACGTTCAGGTTTTATTGAAAGGGAAGGGTTACAAAAATGGAAAGGTGGATGTCCCCTGGAAGCTGCTCTCTTCCGTGTGTATATGGGCCGGTTGGTTATTAAATAATCCATTCCATTTTTTTTGTCATTTGAAATCCTTTTTTCTGCGCTGGCTATACACGCTTGAAGAGCAACAGGACTGAATTTTAAAAAGCATTTCAGAACTATTTTATATAACATAGTAACAGTAAGCAACATGGCAACAATACCTTTTTGTGCTTCTTCTGAGAACCTATTTGATACGGTTGAAGTGTTCTAAGTACTTTCTCTCTGTGTACTTTTAAATCATGGCGCCTTTGTGGCACCGTAGGCTAACGAAGGGAAGGGGGGAGGAGTCCGGTGACGTCACGGACATCGACGTCACCGGACTCCTCTCCCCTTCCCTTCGTTAGCCGTCACGGACATCGACGTTACCGGACTCCTCCCCCCTTCCCTTCGTTAGCCGACGGAGCCACTTGGGTAGGGGGGAGGAGTCCGGTGACGTCGATGTCCGTGACGTCACCGGATCTCCGACGGAACTCCCGGAAGCCGGCGGAGAGGTGAGTACCGATCAAAAGAATTTTAATCGATCAAGAAATTAACGATTAATCGAGGAATTAATCGTTAATTTCCACAGCCCTACATTTTATATAAAATGAGTGTACAGTCTCTGATGAGTTTAGCTCAGTTGGGGATTCTGTTTTCTTAGTCAGCAGTCATAGTCCCTAAGCCGTACCAGTCCCTAAGCCGAAAACACAGCCTGCCTATGTAATTAGCAAATTACTGCTCTAGGCATATTTAAACTACACGCAGTTAAAAGCTTAAACGATTCAAAAGATTAACACCATGACAACAAATTTACACATTGATCACCTTCACATTTATATACAAAAGGATTCTAGCTTCCCTTTAAGATGTCCGGATGTGAAGCGTGTCATCACAATCCACCCCATAACCCTTACAGCAATCTTAGGCGGACTATATATTTAAACGATTAAAAACCCTTTTAAATCTTATTTAGCTCAATATTGTGGCGACATATCCTAACACCCCTCCGCTGAAAACACGCAGCTACTTATGGGGTAAGTCTGAGCTGAACTTTCACAGCTAGAAGAATCCAAAAACAAATACAGTTTTTCAGGATAAATAACGCCACGAGGAGCGGGCGGTACGACAATTACCGAGGAAGAGCACCGCAATTTGCTTTAAGGATAACCTGCCTCGTCGAGATCTCATGCATATTAAACGCCACGTAGGGCTGCTAGTGATAATTTTTTTGTATATTTTAGGTATTTCCTGGGGTCTCTGGTACACAAGCGCACAAATAAAGAGAGAATCAATCAATTCTTTAATTAGAATATATTATGTGGCGTCTTGACACATCACAGTCGAGCGTTGATTCCACCGCGGAGCTGCTTGCTTTGTTCAGAACAGGTTAATTGATATTCTGATGCACTTTACTCCTCTGGCTGGCGCTGGCTTCGAACCCCCAGTGGTTTGCTTCTGTTTTATCCCACATCAAAAAAAGCGTATGCTGGGGGCGCCCTCAGCACAGCTTGGAGCTGGAGGCCTGAACAGCTGCGCGGAGCCCGCGATCACAGGAGGGACAAGCTTCTAGCAGATGTCACAGATAAAATGAAATCTGAGCCTTATAAATATATATGTGGACAGTCATAGGGCAGAGGAGGCTGGGGATACATACAGAGACAAGACAGAGATGACTTACAAACACACTTCCCTATGTACATAGATTCCGCAGCACTGGTAATGAGAACCAGGTAATTGTATGCAGGCATCTTACAAGGTTTTGTGCTTTAAACGTCTTCATCCACATACTTAACCCTGAAATTATTGCACATTAAAGGTACGCTCCAGTGAAAGTGGAAATTTCAGCCTTAAAAGTCTTATAGGGGCAGCGGCTTACCTGCTCGTGGATTCTGTTTTTTACCCTGGTTTAGCTGTAGTGCTTTAGGAACACACTATATTAATTTGCTGTTCTGTGAATACCAACATTTAAGTATATATATACAGTAGTCAATATACCAGCTCATTAACACAAATACCCAAACATGACCTATTTTAATATAGTCATTCTGTATAGGAAAAGACCTTTTTCAGGTCATCTACACTTAGAAGGAAAACACGTACTTTGTGCAGAATGTCTGAATACATAAACCAAAGAAGAAAACTTTTCAGAGACGCAGCAAAATACAGTAACAGAGCTAAAATAATTTTAATTCTGTTGATCCAGTTATCGCTGCCAGAGTACACGGTCAGGTCTGTTCCTTTACTTTACGCCACTGCATAAAACCCCCCCAAACATCCTGGATTCTCAGAAACTGTGCCGGGTTTTCAGCACAATCCTGGTGACCCCGCGGATTCAGGACCTGTTCCGGAGCTGAGTGCCAGAACACTTGTTGCAGCACCTGACTTCAACTCTTTGCACAAATTGTTCAGAGGAGAGATCTCCTGCCTGACAGTAGGTGCATAGCCCCAGCAGCAGGAGGAGGAAAGGCAAGAGCACCGGTGCAGATTATAGTGCAAGGTTAGTCAACTGTGCTCTACTCCTACTAACCACCAACCCCCCCTATTGACTACCAATGTCCCTCTAACCGCACACTGACCACCAATACCCCTCCCCACCCATAATGACTACCAATGACCCTTCCCGACAGCCACCAGCACTGACTAACAATGTTCCTCTCCATCCACACTGACCATCAATTACCATCCACTCTCACAGTGACTACCAATGACCCTCCTCAACACCCAACCAAATTGAGTAACAATGTTGATCTCCCCCCCATCTCCACTGACTACCAATGTCTCCCCCACCTCAGAGCCAGTGCTGTCTACCCTTCACTGACCCTGACATTTTAACTTGTGTTTTTTCCCACCGTTGACTGCCAACATCTGGGCATTTTTCCTCCAATAGACAAGGAGGCAGATAGGCAGTTTCTCTTCCCACTTCCCAACAACACCAATATTTTTTTCAAAGTCGACATTATTTTCTTCCACTAATTTCCAGTGGCAGTCGTTTTTCTCCTACTGGTGCCGGACATTTTTCTCCCCCACAATGAATGCCAACGCCGATCATTTTTTCCTCTCATTTATGCCAGACCATGTTTTTTCCACCTGACCTGAACACTGACATCAGGGAATTCTTGCTCTTACTGACTACCAATAATGGGCCATTATTTCCCCCCACTGACCTCCACTGTTTTTCCCTCCGCTTACTCTGGGGCATTATTTCTTCCTACACCACAGCTGAAACATTCTAACTTCCACTGATGCTGCTACATTTTGTGCTCCCGGCGATCAGCAATGTAATTAGCCCTTAACCTACTTCTGACTGCTGCACCCTGTACAATATGTTGTATATTGAATAGCCCTAACAGCTACATTCAATTTGCTGTGTAGTATGTTACATTGACCTGGCCCGTGCACTGTATATGCTATCTTGTGTGTTACAAAGTCTTGACCAAAGAGTTTTTTTCTCAACAGTTGCATCAGTACATCTATCCTTGGCCATATATATCAATCTGCTGTGTACTCAAATCATAGACTGCTATGTATATTTAAGAGCAATGTGATATCAGTCTTAACATAGGCGGGCACAATCGTGTAAAGCAGCAAAGTCCACCAATCATGTATTTTCAGAAGATGATACGTAATAATTTGTTGACATGGTTAGCAGTGAAGAGCCACAGAAGAAAACAAGAAAGGAAAGGACAACCTGGAGACCTAACAGTGCAAATAATGATGATGTGGTCAGTTGTGAAATAATCCCAGGACTAGAAGACAAGACAGGCGAAGCAAGTGTAGGCCCAGAGTGACATAGAAGAGGACATTATTTGGGCAAGGCCAAAACCTGGAGAGAAATTAACTTTCTGGCCAAGACTAGGATCAGATGATGAAGAAACCATACACCCCTTCTATATGTAATGACATGATGAAGGAATTCATGGTTCCCATTGGCCTACTTCACCACAGCCAAACTGAAAGTAGACAAGTACAAGACATTTAAAAAAAGTGTTTTCTTTTAGCTTATTATCACAGAAGTTCACAATAAGAGTTTAAAAAGGGAATTATTTCTGTTTGTAGAGATGACACCGGCTGAGGTCTGACTGCTGTGTCTGACTCTTGTAGAGAAAATGCACGCAGATGCCAAATCAATAAACCAGAGAAATCATTAACTCGGCATTATGTTTTACACAGTGTTGAGTTCTTGTCAATATTCAGATAAACAAACATAATGTATTTTTATGTCTCAGAATATACAAGTTGAAATATTAAAAGTTTGACACAGGTGAGCGCACAGTGAACTTGTGCTTCGCCCATGCATGGTAAAGCAAAAGGTTCACATTCACGCCCCCATCTGCAGCAGCATATGCACATTTTTCCTTTGTCCCCCTCCCCCCCCATGTTAGGTTCAAAAGTCGGGATTGAGGAAAAGAAGCTCTGTGGAAGCTCTAACAGGGTTCAGCACTGTCTTCTCACCCTATATCATGATGTCGGGCCAAACATCAAGCACCAGCACTGTCACATGAGAGGAAAGGGGGTGAGTGACTCGTGCCTCCATACCCGGAAATACTCTGGGGAGAATTTATGAAAACTGGAGCAGAGAGAATCTCATTTTGGTCTAGGTGCAAAAATAACAAAGTTATACTCACCCGATCCTTGCAGCCAGCTGGCTGTTAGATTGGTCCTTCCAGCCTGTCTCCCCCTCCGCTCCAGTGGTCTAAGGTCTTGTGAGTCATCATGCCCTATGAGGTTCAACTGAGTATAACTTTTTTATTTTTGCACCTAGACAAAACAAGCCCTTAGTCCTTGCAGTACAGGAGGGTTAGCCCCACTGCAAGGGTTAAGAAACGTTTTGCCCAGAGTTCCTCTTTAATTTTGTACAAAGCTTGCTCATATGTAACAGGTGTAATAAATGTCTCACAGCTGAAATTCATGGGATTAACACCCACAAACTATTACAAAATATAATATTTATTATATATTAATGTAAACCTGTCATGAGCTAATGTTCCCCTCCTTCTAAAAATTGCTATAACGGGTGTCGATAGATTGCACCAGTCCAGCCCAGCTTTTTTCAACCATAGTTCCGTACAACCCCAGGGTTCATCCTGAGGTTGTTAGGGGTTTCTTTAGCCGGATTGTTAGACTCTTCTTGATTTTTGTCTGCCCCTGACCTTGGCCTGTTTTCTGGACTTGCTTATTGACTCACGATTCTGTACCTTCACTGCCAGGCTGGTTTTGATCCTTGGCTTCCCTTGACTATGATCCTGTTTCTTCATTCAGCTTATCCGCTCCTGGATTTTCCTTGCACCAGTGTTTGATTCCACCAGTGGCACTCGTGCTCCTCGCCGTCCTTTCACACTGTTTCCACCTCCACGGGGTGTAGGACGCAAGAAGCAAGAGAAGCCTCCTCAGTTGTCGGTCTCTCACTGGGGGAGGTGATAGTTAGGGCACAGCACAATTTTCACCATCTGCATTTACTTATTTTTTGTTGTTCATAATATTCATTTAATTTATTTACTACAATTGTTTTGTCATATACAGCAGGTGGATTTAAAAAAAACTGGCCTAAGTCTCAAATACTTCAGGCATGCCACATTCTTTCTTATTTTATTGAAAACTTTGTACAATTTACTTGTCATGCTAATGTACCATGAGATGTAATCAACTTTAGCAGGGGTTCCCTGAGACTTTAAAATTATTTCAAGGGTTCCTCATGGGTAAAAAGGTTAAGAAAGGCTGGTCTAGCCTACGCCAACCAGAGTCTGCCTTTCATTGTTATTACTGCACTTGGCAAAATAAAGGCGAGAACTCTTTTATGCTATTAAAGTAAACCTAGGTAAAAATATAAAGGCAGCTGCTGACCTCCACAGAAAATGCTAGTTGTCTGGTTGAGATGATGAGAGCTGTTTGGTTGTCCAGATGGTGCCGAACCTGCCACTTTATAGATCGCTGGTGCGGCCTCATCTGGAGAATGCGGTCCAGTTTTGGTCACCAATCCACAGAAAGGATGTCCTTGAGCTGGAGAGAGTCCAGAGACGGGCAACTAAACTAATTAAGGGGCTGGAGAACCTAAACTATGAGACAAGGTTACTAAATTTAAACTTGTTCACGCTAGAAGTGAGGAGACTAAGAGGAGCCATGATTTTGATGTACAAAATGTTTAGTGGGAATGGCAACATCTGCAATAAACTTTTTACTGTAAATTCCGTAACAAGGACTAGAGGCCACCACCTAAAACTGGTGGAGAAAAGATTTAACTTCAAGGGGGGTAAGGGCTCTGGAACTCACTGCCACAAGCAGTGGTATCAGCTGAGAATATTGAATCATTCAAAAAGCATTTAGATACGGTACCTTCCTCAGAGACCACAACATACAATGGTACAGGTACTCTTAAAAACTAGATCACACAGGTATTCATACACACACACGTTGAACTTGATGGACCAGTGTCTTTATTCAACCTCAAATACTATGTAACTATGGTTATTATGCTGGCTCCCTGGCTAGGGCCGGGACAAGGCAGAGGCAGAAGAGTCACTGTATTGGAGGAGCACAGCAGGGGTGGCAGGGTGGCAGTGGGAGCCTTTCCTGCCTTTGCATTGCAGTAGATCTCTCATGCACTCTGCAGAGCTGATCTGTCAAGCTGAGAGCTTTCTGCTCTGTGCGCTCCTAACAGACAGAACATAGACAATGGCTGTCAAAGTGAGAGCACAGGGAGGCCTGCTCTCCCAGTATGAAACCCTGTTAGTGATAAGAACCTCTGTCAAGTTTTTTTTTCTTCTATTGCTGTCGGTGTCCCTCTATATTCCTCTCACTGTCCGGAATGGTGATAGGTGTCACTGGCACAGAAAATGAGGAGAGATCTACCAAATGGAGGCAAGGAAGTAAAAATGTTGCTTTAATCATTCCCGAATGTCCAAAACAATAGAAAAATAAAGTTTAGGCTGGAGTTGGACTTTAACATAAAAGGTCTTGGGCATCATGCATGCAGTACTTAGTTTGCCTTCCTAGAACAGTTACTGAACTCATGCCAAGTGTACAGGTTACCCATGGCACTTGGCTATATTTGAAAAGTGTAGGTGCAGGACACTGTAAAGTGAAGAAAAGGAAGAGGTAAATGAATCTAATTCAATACAACTGAGACAATAAACACTGCACAGCAAATATTTTACAGAAAATATAAGAGTGAATTTTGGCCTTTAGAGAGATAACTACATGTTACAGTTGGCAACAGTGATACTACATCTCAGGAATCGTGAAATTTAAGACTCAACAATATTGGCACAAACTGCAGTCAGAGGTGACAATAAATCAGCATGTGCCATAGTATTTTTATCGGGTAAGCTACCGTATAAATCGTTTACGGCAATAATATACGCAGCACTGACAAGATCCATCATAGGCTGACAAGGTAACTGCTGTCATAAGCAGTATTCACAGCGCAAAAGCTGCACATTCCTCCCACAAGCCACCTATGCTGACTTTTTCTGCTTTCTTTGAAACGGGCGAATGGAAGAGGAAGACCTCCTGAGGCCCCCTATCCAAGTTGCCTCTGGTGAGGTGTTCAGGATTCACTGGGACATTACCTGCACTGTATGAGCCCCAGTAGGGAGACAAGTCATCAGATCTGCCAGCTCTGTCCTTGTTTCCAGAACAATACCAGCAATAAGTTTCTCCTTCAGAGCTATAATACCTGGCAGACTGATCCCCTGCATACGGCGCCACACTTAGATGAGATTTAACGCTCTGCAGGCAGTCTCAGCAGGCCTGTTGATCAATAAAAAGCGCTCTCCTCTGAGGGTTGGCTTGACATCTTTAAACCTGGGAGTGTCAGAAAAATGGCAAAGCAATTCTGCCCTTCGACTGTCAGCGTGGGAGAAAGGAGCAATTAATGCCACCGCAACGATGCAGTATGGGGATATAAAACATATAGCTGCCAGGCTTGGCCAGTATATCTTTACAACATGCCCTGTTTTTATAGGCTGGGGAAAAAAAAGAGGAAACCAATGGGGGCCGACTCAACTGCATAAATTGGACGAACTATTGCGCATGCTTGTTTTTCAAAATTTGTAAAGTATGGAGATAATTTAGCCGTGAATCTGAGCAACAGTTTAAAAGTGGACTCCAGCCTAAAAGATCTTTTTGAGCAGTTATAATGGTCGTTGACCACATTTCGACCACAGTGTGTATGTTTTTTTTGTTTTTGATGTGAAGCTAGTCCTTCTCTAATGAGCTAATCCTAGTTCATTCATTGTTTCCTGAGATATATGACTACTTTAACCAATATCCAGTGGCCATGGCTTTGTAGCAGGAACCTACTGAGAGCAATTTTTCAGACTGGGCCCAAGGCTTCGTGCTGGAGGATCATGCCACCTCCTCTTCCCTTCGGCGGGTGATGTTTTTTGGATAGCCAGGGTCATCAAAGGGTGTAGGAGGATTAGTGCTCCATACACTGTAAAAGAACAGAACTGACTGCCATGATTTTTCAGCATCTACATGGAACTTGGAGGTCCTGTAGCTGCTGATAGGTATGGTGCCAGACTCAGGACAGCAGGCAGACCTCCAATAATGGACTGAGCCACTGGTAAATGGCAGTGAAAAGTGCAATGGCTGCTTGGCTCCTCTAATGGACTGATAAAGAGTATATTTCTTTAGGTCTCATTCACACTGCCCTACAATAAGCTGCGTATATGCCTGCCCTTAGGGACATAAAAAATACAAACTATAAACAGAAAAATGGTTACTTTTAAATAATCATTAGACTCATTGATATTACGCCGATAACATTTGCATATTTCACATATAAATCTAAAAACTGAACTGATGAATGGTGTGGACGGGCTTAGCCCCCTATGAGTCTTTTGTGTAAATGTGTTTATACCAAGATCTGAAGCGATTTCTCAGCCATCAATCAGCAACAGACCTGATATGAATTTAATCTAATTGGTGGCTGCGAAAAACTTGATTTTTTTTATTTATTACGACATGTATATACATTTCAAGGCCTTGAGCACAGGATCAGTACTGTGTTTCAAAATCATGCTGCCCTAGTAAAAACTATTGCTAAAATGCACATGGAATCTTATTCCTAGGTAAGACTATTTTTCAACTTTAAAGGAGAACTTTAACCCCTTCATGACTGAGGCCCTTTTTTCCATTTTTGTACCCATGTTATATTCCACATTTTAGGCCTGAAAATGACGTAAAACCCCCCAACATTATATATTTTCTGAATGCCAAGACCCTATAGAATAAAATGGTGGTAGTTGAAAATTTTTATGTTGCGCAATATTAGCGCAACTCCTTATTAAACCCCAAAATTTAGTGACAAATTTAATTAAATGCCCCAAAACACAACAAATTACCCATTTTTTTAATGAAATATAAAAGATGAGGTTACAACGAGTAAAACGATACCCAACATGCCCATTTTACAGATTGCGTGCGACCGTGCAGCGAACACATATTGTCGCTCGCTCACTTCTCCCTCATGTCCCTGCAGAGAGCAGTGACTGCTCCCTGCAGGGATTCCCCCCCTCCGATCCTCTAGCGCTGACTGGTGGAACGGACGGGGGAGGGGGCGGGTACAGCTGGCTCTGCCTCTAGATAGGCAAAGCCAGCTGTCACTCACACAGCCAGGTGGATCTCGACAGTAATGTCGGGATCCGTCCAGGCTGCGGCGGTCTCAGTATACCGCGAGCTGTAGCTCCTGATATACTGAGCTTTGGGTCATGGGAGGACTCTAGTTTATGTCCTCACGTGACCCTTAAGAGAACTATGGGGAAAAACACTGATCCCATATTTCTCCTTTAAAGCCCAAGTCCAGCTTGTGGCAAATAATAAAGAAATCTTAACCCAGCTGCAATATTCACCTTCTCCCTGGTGTGATCCTCTGCTGACTCACCTGATCACCAATCCAGTACTACCTGTCTTCCTGGCTAAATGACACCCAGGATAATTTAAACCAGTTCCTATGAGCCCAGAGCATCAAGGGCCCGTCCTTCTAGACTTAGCTCACAGGAGAATACTCCAGAGAGCACCTCCACTTTATTATGTGGGGCCACTAACTGCAGCATTCAAGATCTACCCACCACTGGAGGAAGAAGAGGGGGAACATGTAACATCATATTATTGAAGGCTCCTAAAAAAAGGTTAGCATATACATTTATATTAAAGCGGACCTTTACCCATATCTTTAAAATAACAACAAACACGCCTTTAGAAATGTTTAGTAATGACAATCTACAAACACATACTTCTAGATAATTGCCGGCTTTGTATTCTCTGCATACCTTATTTTTCTTTCCTTTCCCAGTCTTCTGACAGTGGCCAAGTTTACTAAGCGCAGATTACTAGCTCTCCTTTTACTTCCTGGATTTCTGGCACATGTGACTAGACATGTGACTAGGGCATGTGAGCATCCCAGGGGAGGAAAATGCCTTTCCCTGAGATCTCGTGAGATTACAGATGAGATTAGTGTAAAGGTCCCCTTTCAAGAGTCAGGGGGTGCTCCAATAAGGGGAAGGGTGCAAACGAGCGGGGGGAGTCTGTTTGTAGGAGATGGGCTTTAGACTTTTCTCAAAATTCCCTGTATGCTCTTCCACATACACTTCAGCACATTTTCACCTCATATGTCTAGGGGCAGATAACAGGGGAAAACAAAATAAGAAAAATGTTACCACACTTTGTATGTTGAGGCTTGAATGGGGCGGACACTGTTACATAGACGGCAAAAGTGACAGACGGGCGGGGAGAAGCCGGGGAAGAGGCAGAGCGTGAGGGGGGGCAAGTCGCTGCACCATGGGCCTCTGGGTTGTACTTGCCCCCTGGGCTAAAAGTTGCCAGTCAGCCCCTGGGCTTGATGCTGTACCTTCTAACCATGCTGCTCTAGGCACTGACCTATCATAGTAAATAGAATCCTACCCCAAATTGTCCCAGGTGCACCAAAAACAATATGTGAGATAACAAAGGTACTTGTAGGCAAAAGGCCTCTGCACTTTAAGAGTTATGACAGGCTCTCTTTAGGAATTGCTGGTAGTGCCTTTGCCTCCTAAGTACACACATCATTTCCCATTGTATAAACCGGCACTGAACGGTTGTGCTACATTAAAAATAAGGCCTAAAATTATTATTACGGATTACTGTATCAATAATAAAAATGAAACATCTTGGGCTGACGGTAAGGGGTGCTCAGCAGTCACAAATAATTGAAGTGCAGCGTTTTGCATTGCAAAAACCTTAATTCTACCGTGTAAGTTCAAAGGGAGGAGCTGCATTATTGATTACAGCATACAAGTTTCGGCAGTCTAGCGCAACTAATCCCTTTCCTCATTTATTTCTTCCTGTCCGGGCTTTTTAGTTCTGGATCACAACGTGCTGATTACAAGAGATTACGAGTGCAGGAGGGAAAAAAAATGGCATATAAAGTTTAACCATTTATGTACTGAAAAGGAACTGGACTTGACTCTGTAGAAAGGATGTCAATCACTACCAGCGCAAGCATCATTTATGGCCTTTAAAGAGAATCAGTTATGTAAGAATTTGAAGATTCAGTCTTATATCATTATAGTTGTGCATGCTTATAAAAGATTTAGTTTTGCGCTTTCTGAGGCTGACACTTAGAGCTGAGAGTCTGAACTGGGTGCCCCATAACAATGGAAAAATTCTGTACGTTTCCTTACTCCAAGCAGATAAAGTGTTGTCTTGGAGCTCCTGAGTGTGCATAAGAGGAATGTAAACAACTATAAGTAGGTGTTATTCATTCAACTGGAAGACTGAATGTGAGATCAGGCAAGTGTGAGGTATCCAGGCCTTCTGTGCATGTGCGTGGTCCCATTTTAAGTACCATTGGAAAACGGGCACTTATGCGCATCTTAGGAAGTGATGCAGTACCCCTTGATTGATCTCCCTATTTAAAGCAAGCACAGTCTGGGCTTAATTGCTGGATGGTCTTTCAACTGTTCCGCTGTGATCCTGGTTACTCTGTCTGTTTACTGCTCCTGCCCCTTGACCTGGATTGAACCAGACTGCTCCTGATTGCTGCCTGCTTTCTGACCTTGGAATTGTTACTGGACCTTGCCCCTGCCTCATCCCTTGTACTTCGCTGCCCAACTAGTCTGACCACTGGCTTGCCTGACCTCGATTCTGCCTCTTGTTCTGGTACCCTGCTGCCCGCCTGGTGTGACCTCGGCTCTGCTCTACCCGATCCTGATTCTGTACTTCTGCCTGGCACGGTGTTGCCCCATCCACTGGCACCCGTGCTACTTGCTGTTTCTCAGGCTCTGTTCTCATCCTCAAGAGTTTGGGGGACACAAGATGCAAGGGGAGCCTCCTCATCCAACCAATCTCCAGCCTGGTACGTGATACAAGTGACAAGACAGCAATGTTCATACTTTAGGTGAAGTCTGATATTCAAGCTGAAGTCTGACTCAGATCAAATATGTAAAGCTAAAAAGGTCTGCAAATATATTTTTGCACAATTATAATAAGCTGAATTCCAGTAAAAAGCTACATACACAGCTGAATTACATATGCGTAGACTGTTTCTGCCACAGCCTCGGGCATTCTTGTGGCCCTAGCACCCTGCTAAACAAAACAGCAGGATTCTGGATCTCTTTGTGATCTATACAAGAGTAAGGCAATACAGCCTGTTCCAGGATCAGTCCCTGCTTGTGACTGGACAATGAAGGAGCAGCAGTAGACCGAAGAGGTCTAAAATGTTCTTTTTTTTTTCTCCGCACACATACAGTTGATCATGACGGGCTGTAAACAGTGCCTAGCCTTGTGCAACCCATGGCACTGTGATCTGTATAGGTCTGTTCCTATGTTTAGCCTTTCTAATTAGGAGGGTGAATAGAGAGTAGAAAGCATTGTTTAGTTTTTTTTATTTGAAAAGATCACCTGTTCTCTAAGTACTGTCACAAGACACATACAGTATATTTCTAATGCTATACAACAAGCTTGCAGAGAATGTAAAGTCAGAAAACTGCACTGTGGCATGACCCTAGTTCTAAACAGGGCTACATGTAGGTAAGTCATTTGCCTTAGCCCCCAACACCAGAAAAGCTAAACCAAGCACATATTTATTAGTTGACACACTTGATTGACTTAAAAGGTTCATGATATCAAGGTTCTCTGTTTGTTTTTGAGAAACCTGAGATATAACGTAATGTAGGTTCTCAGACATATACTATGGTCTGCTCTGAATAGGATGTAAGAAGGAAGATCAAAACGTTCACAGTGGGGATGTCAGGATGCCAAGCTTGGCCCTTGTGCTCGGAATCCTGCATGGGCACCTGGGCATAGTTCGGCTCAGAAAATTGTGCACTACAGACGTGCGCATTCGCGTGTTGCAGGTTTTCGGGCTATTTAAGGATGTGACATTCTAGCCTCCAGTGCTGACTGGTCTTCAGCTGTTTCCTGTACCTGTATCCTGAACCCAGAATCCTGACCCTGATCTTCTGGTGTTGACCCGGCTTGGCTGGCTATTCTGCTGCTCTTCTGGATTCCCTCGACTTCGGCTCGTTTTTGACCACGCTCCTGCCTGTTGCTCTGTACTTCGTTGCCTGCAAGTTACTGATCCAGCCTGTCCCCGACTACGCCTTGTCTACTGTCCTGGTACCTCTCTGCTCGACTGTTACAGATTTGGCATGGACTTTGCTTCTACCGCCACTCGTGCCTCTCTTGTCCTTGTGCACCTGTTCCACTTCCAGGGGCTCTTGGACTTGAGCTGCAAGTGAGGCCTTCCTCGTCAACTCCTCTAAGGTACGTGGTTCTGACAGAGGACAAGGCTGGCCACAAATGTAAGTTCTAGCTGCCATATTGAAGAGGACTACCTACTAACTACTCATCCACATATGCACAATATACCAAGCACTTTCTGTTTTCAAATCTCCTATATTGGCTTCCGACTTACTGGGAAAGCCTACTCAGCAAAGCCATGAGACAGATCAGGCACCAATACACTTCCTTTTTACCTGGAAATCACTTGGGCCCTACTATATCTTTGGGCTCCAAGAGAACCCTTTGTGCACCCAATGCTCCACAGACTGGCCAAGATGGACAGATCTCTCCCAGAGTATGATGGGCAGGAAGATATCTGCCTGTCCTCCTCAATTTTAGAAAGTGCCAATGCTATGTTGACAGTGGAGCCCATGTAGTATTTCAGATTTATTCTTTTCCATAAAACTAATCATTGGAACCTACTTAGAATACTGTTGCAGAATCTCCTTTCCAACTGCCTAAGGTGCTCATTTTTGCATTTTAGCGTTACACGAATGATTTGGAAATTGCAAGCGGTGCTTGCAAGTCAGGAGCACTGCTTGCTTTTATCGAGCCGTCTATGGCCAACCTCTTGCTTTTCTATCTTACGTTTAAAAGTGTCAGATAATGGAATTTGTTTTACAAATGATACCTTCACTGACAGCTGAAGCTAGTATTATGTTTTTAGATAAACCAAAGCTGGTATTATCTGTTTAACCGATATCAGAGACCGATAACATGCAGTAAATGAACACTGCATTTAGGCAGGCGATTTTGTTAAGATGGCCTTGGTTCATGTACATGAACTGCTGCAACAGTAAGTCTCAGGTGACAGGATAACTAATGGCTCATAATTTGGAGCATACGTGCTAGAAAGGCACAGATATGGTGATGTTCACAGTTTTGTGCTCTGTCTGCTTTGCCTTCTTTTAATGTGTGCCACCTGCCCCAGGCAATCAACAAAGCTCTCCTTGTACTGACTTTGATCTTGCGTGTTCTCTGCAATTAGCATATGCAAGCTTTTACTATCAGCTACTACTCTTGTGGAAGCAGCCTGTGGCCAATGCTACATTGTCTTCATTCCTGGGCAGACAACAGGTTGTAAAACAGATTATCCTGTTTTAAGAGGACCTGTAAGCATAATTAAACAGCAACTCAAGGCAGCAAGTAAAGTCCATCAGTGAACTGTTAATGCTATGCCTAAAACTTTGCAAATGTGCCAAAATTAGAACATCCACTTACACTGTAACTGTTCTCAAAAACATTTGTGAGCAGAAAGGCTTTTATCTCAAAAGAGACATAGATGTTGGAGCCAGCGAGGCAGTACTTGTGCTATCAGCATGTTAGCTGATAGCACAGCAGTATCTGGGCCCAGCCGAGTTGTTTTCATTTGTCCGGGACCTGCGGGAAGACTCTGGCAGGTGCCGGCCAAATGTAAACAGTTGGGAATTGTAGGGGGGACCCGATATTTCCCCGCCCATTTTGGGGGGTGAGGCTCCTCCTTAAAATTCCTACCAGAC
Source organism: Nanorana parkeri (assembly GCF_000935625.1). Classification (NCBI taxonomy): domain Eukaryota; kingdom Metazoa; phylum Chordata; class Amphibia; order Anura; family Dicroglossidae; genus Nanorana; species Nanorana parkeri. The sequence goes on from NW_017307152.1 coordinate 513,313, forward strand.
CTAAAGGGCCTGGTATGACTTTGGGGGGGGGGGACCTTTTTGTTTATTTTTAACTTGGGGTCCCTGCTAACATTCCTTCCAGATCTAAAGGGTCTGGTATGGTTTGGGAGGGGGACCCCATGCTGGTTTTTTTTTTCTTTACAATTTTTTGAAATAATTTTTTTTACATGACTCACTGTCATTTGGCCTCTATGAGAATAGGGGGCTAACGGCAGCATGTGAGCTGCCGGAGGATCAGCTCAGCCGATCCAGATGTTCGGCAGAGCATGTTCGGCTGACAGAAGCAGCCGATGTACAGCTGATTTTAGCTGGTGTACGGCTGAAATCAGCCGTACTGAGCCAAAGTGAATAGCCAAATGCTGTTCCGCTCAGATCACTGGCTGCCTTCGGCAGCTTAGTGAATAACCCCCTTAGACTATTAGTTAATATACATTACCAGAATCGCAAAAGTTACCTTTTGTTTTTTACTGCACTTTAGTCTTAGTTTTATAAGATCCAGTTCCCAGGGACAGAGTTACTGGGCTACGTACAAGGCATCTTGTGGTGACTGAGGTGTCTCATCACATGGTTCAGTACAATCTCCCTTTCTGTTTAATGTGTAGAAGTAGTGGACACAGACAGATACTACGCTCGAACCATGGAACATGCTGGATTGACCGTTCTCAGGTTTATATTTAGGGCCAATTAGCTAAAGCGTTATAACAAGTTGGGCAACCCTTTGCAGAAAATGAATGCCAAGATGGAAATGGAGCCACTGAGCAGGTACGTAGCTTAAATGCAACACTTTACATTTGAATGTAATATACATATAATACACACATTTTTTTTTCAGTGCTAAGTGGACCACTTTAATATATGCCTAGCGTTCTCCAATTTCCTCTCCCCCACCCCTTCTTTGCTCTTTGAAGTCTGCTTACTCGTTTCACGCAGTCCACTTTTGACAGTCGCTCCTGAATGATCCTGGCCCACAGAGCGTCTGGGATTTCCTAGAGAAGCACAACAAGTAAATAAATAAAGAGAATGCCACAAGACCAGAGCAAGCAACAGACCATCTGTTCATAGAGTTTCTCTAGTAGAAAAGTAAAGAAACGGAAACCAAAAAGAAAAAAAAGAAAGAAGAAACATGCATATAAGCTTCAGGAGCCAGAATGAATAAGGCAAGAGCAGTGAAATAAAGTATACTGTCTCGAATCGTCAAGTCCCGGTGGGTGGCGTGTGTCAGAACCTTGCACTGCTGGAGAGCAAATTTGTGGCTTTGAGTGTGTTTTCTTCCAAAGGCGTTTCCTGCTGCTCACAGGCAGGGATGGTGTCTACAGCGCACCTTTGAAGTGTCATGTCAAAACAGAGGCGGGTATACCAGGGGGTCCATTCTACACAGTGCCACCAAACCAATTTAAGAGAAGGAAAGTCGACTACCAGAGGCCTATTCGAGCCACCATCTCTGAAATCTCTTTTTAGCTTTACACGTCAACACCTTTCCTTCACCATTTCTTTTTGTTTTGAAAGTTAAGCTAAAACAAAGATTTACCTCGTATTTCCCCCCTGTTATAATATATTTATGTCATGCAAGGGGGAATTTCTTCTTCTTCTGATTTTCTTCTCTGGCATCCATTTTGAACATACGGTTAATTTGACCGTGGGATATGTTTTAAAGCCTACCTTCGGAGAAACAAAAAAATCCCCTTGCAATGGGGCTACCCCCCAAACTGCAAGTGTTTCCAAGAACCACCCGCACTCCTTACGGTCTGCAACCTTCCGATGGCGGTGGTGTTCTGGTGATCACACGGATGGCGCCGTGCAAAGCTCAGAATAGTCTCAACAGGTCACCGACACACACACACAGATGAATTCAATATCTTTTAGATATGTTTATTGAAAATTTCACAGCATGTCATTGGAAGCTTGGAATGACATGCCGTGACATTTTCAATAAACATATCTAAGAGATATTGAATTAATCTGTGTGTGTACCGGTGACCTGTTGAGATTACCCCAAACTGCAAGGGTTAAATTCCAGGGGACCGGTGTAAAGGGCTTTAACTTACCTTATCCCTGCTCCCGCTCGCTCCAAGACCAGCACCTGCAACCTCTTCTCCCCTGGCAGCTCGCTGACGTCAATATGTCTAATTTAGAGCCCATAGTCCTACATTATACAGGAGAACACTGGGGGACAGTACACCAACTGGAGCGTAGGGGAGAGAGGTGAGTGTTGGCTGCCGAGACAGAGGGGATAGGGTAAGTAAAACTGCTTTACACCAGTCCCCTACACATTAATGAGAAGCTAACCGTTGAAGGGAGGGGGGTAGACCCACTGCAAAGGGAGGTTTTGTTTCCCCAGAGATAGGTATCATTGGTCTGAAGTAATATAACAGGAAATTGGTGGCTCTCTGAATTTGTGAAACAGACAAAAGCAACATATTGGAACATTTTCAGTTATTGTTGTAAAATTTTTAATTGACATATTTTATCGTATATCATACACTGACTGTTGCCTCTAGTGGCCATCTGTACAACAAAGAATATGTTTGGCATCCATGCTTAAGGACCTGAAACTAACCATGAGAGCGATATGTGTCCTGTCATTGATGCCCAGGCATCAATGAAACTAAAAGACTGAGAACATCCTGTGAGTGCAGGGCATTATGGACCTGCCTCCTGAGAGAATGTCACCAAGGTGCCCTGCACTCACATACATTATGCATGATACATCACTGAGGACCACCCAGTGCTGGAGAAGAGGCCAAGAGGAAGAGGACCCTGCGTGCCACAAGACAGGCATGAAGACAACTGGGGAAAAAAAATAAAAGAAAGAAAAGAAAAAATACAGCTGGATTTTTAAGTCACTTGGAACGAACATGAGCATCAGAATTCCTTATCTCTATGCTTGTTCCAGTGCAGTGACTCAGACTATTAGCAACCACTTCATAAACATATACGGCTGAAACTCGAATAATTAGAATATCGTGCAAAGTTCATTTATTTCACTAATGCAACTTAAAAGGTGAAACTAATATATGAGAGAGACTCATTACATGCAAAGCAAGATAGTTCAAGCCGTGATTTGTCATAATTGTGATGATTATGGCTTACAGCTCATGAAAACCCCAAGAACCCCAAATCCACAACCTCAAAAAAGTAGATTATTACATGCAATCAATAAAACAAGGATTGTACATAGAACAATATCGGACCTCTGAAAAGTACAAGCATGCATATGTACTCAGTACTTGGTTTGGGCCCCTTTTGCAGCACTTACTGCAATTACTTTTGCACGATATTCTAATTATTCGAGTTTCACCTGTATGTGGCAGCACAGAGGTGGGCCTTAACGGTACAGGACCTCTTATCTTGTCCTGTATGCTGGGTGTAATTCTCAGTATATGATCTTATTCTGTATGTATGGACTCTGCCCAGTACCACTTCTCTTGTCCTGTATGCTGGGGGTAATTCTCAGTATAGGATCTTATTCTGTATGTATGGACTCTGCCCAGTACCACTTCTCTTGTCCTGTATGCTGGGGGTAATTCTCAGTATAGGATCTTATTCTGTATGTATGGACTCTGCCCAGTACCACTTCTCTTGTCCTGTATGCTGGGGGTAATTCTCAGTATAGGATCTTATTCTGTATGTATGGACTCTGCCCAGTACCACTTCTCTTGTCCTGTATGCTGGGGGTAATTCTCAGTATAGGATCTTATTCTGTATGTATGGACTCTGCCCAGTACCACTTCTCTTGTCCTGTATGCTGGGGGTAATTCTCAGTATAGGATCTTATTCTGTATGTATGGACTCTGCCCAGTACCACTTCTCTTGTCCTGTATGCTGGGGGTAATTCTCAGTATAGGATCTTATTCTGTATGTATGGACTCTGCCCAGTACCACTTCTCTTGTCCTGTATGCTGGGGGTAATTCTCAGTATAGGATCTTATTCTGTATGTATGGACTCTGCACAGGACCTCTTCTCTTGTCCTGTATGCTGGGTGTTTATTCTCACTATAAGATCTTATTCTGTATGTATGGACTCTGCCCAGGACCACTTCTCTTGTCCTGTATGCTGGGTGTAATTCTCACTATAAGATCTTATTCTGTATGTATGGACTCTGCCCAGGACCACTTCTCTTGTCCTGTATGCTGGGTGTAATTCTCACTATAAGATCTTATTCTGTATGTATGGACTCTGCCCAGGACCACTTCTCTTGTCCTGTATGCTGGGTGTAATTCTCACTATAAGATCTTATTCTGTATGTATGGACTCTGCCCAGGACCACTTCTCTTGTCCTGTATGCTGGGTGTAATTCTCACTATAAGATCTTATTCTGTATGTATGGACTCTGCCCAGGACCACTTCTCTTGTCCTGTATGCTGGGTGTAATTCTCACTATAAGATCTTATTCTGTATGTATGGACTCTGCCCAGGACCACTTCTCTTGTCCTGTATGCTGGGTGTAATTCTCACTATAAGATCTTATTCTGTATGTATGGACTCTGCCCAGGACCACTTCTCTTGTCCTGTATGCTGGGTGTAATTCTCACTATAAGATCTTATTCTGTATGTATGGACTCTGCCCAGGACCACTTCTCTTGTCCTGTATGCTGGGTGTAATTCTCACTATAAGATCTTATTCTGTATGTATGGACTCTGCCCAGGACCACTTCTCTTGTCCTGTATGCTGGGTGTAATTCTCACTATAAGATCTTATTCTGTATGTATGGACTCTGCCCAGGACCACTTCTCTTGTCCTGTATGCTGGGTGTAATTCTCACTATAAGATCTTATTCTGTATGTATGGACTCTGCCCAGGACCACTTCTCTTGTCCTGTATGCTGGGTGTAATTCTCACTATAAGATCTTATTCTGTATGTATGGACTCTGCCCAGGACCACTTCTCTTGTCCTGTATGCTGGGTGTAATTCTCACTATAAGATCTTATTCTGTATGTATGGACTCTGCCCAGGACCACTTCTCTTGTCCTGTATGCTGGGTGTAATTCTCACTATAAGATCTTATTCTGTATGTATGGACTCTGCCCAGGACCACTTCTCTTGTCCTGTATGCTGGGTGTAATTCTCACTATAAGATCTTATTCTGTATGTATGGACTCTGCCCAGGACCACTTCTCTTGTCCTGTATGCTGGGTGTAATTCTCACTATAAGATCTTATTCTGTATGTATGGACTCTGCCCAGGACCACTTCTCTTGTCCTGTATGCTGGGTGTAATTCTCACTATAAGATCTTATTCTGTATGTATGGACTCTGCCCAGGACCACTTCTCTTGTCCTGTATGCTGGGTGTAATTCTCACTATAAGATCTTATTCTGTATGTATGGACTCTGCCCAGGACCACTTCTCTTGTCCTGTATGCTGGGTGTAATTCTCACTATAAGATCTTATTCTGTATGTATGGACTCTGCCCAGGACCACTTCTCTTGTCCTGTATGCTGGGTGTAATTCTCACTATAAGATCTTATTCTGTATGTATGGACTCTGCCCAGGACCACTTCTCTTGTCCTGTATGCTGGGTGTAATTCTCACTATAAGATCTTATTCTGTATGTATGGACTCTGCCCAGGACCACTTCTCTTGTCCTGTATGCTGGGTGTAATTCTCACTATAAGATCTTATTCTGTATGTATGGACTCTGCCCAGGACCACTTCTCTTGTCCTGTATGCTGGGTGTAATTCTCACTATAAGATCTTATTCTGTATGTATGGACTCTGCCCAGGACCACTTCTCTTGTCCTGTATGCTGGGTGTAATTCTCACTATAAGATCTTATTCTGTATGTATGGACTCTGCCCAGGACCACTTCTCTTGTCCTGTATGCTGGGTGTAATTCTCACTATAAGATCTTATTCTGTATGTATGGACTCTGCCCAGGACCACTTCTCTTGTCCTGTATGCTGGGTGTAATTCTCACTATAAGATCTTATTCTGTATGTATGGACTCTGCCCAGGACCACTTCTCTTGTCCTGTATGCTGGGTGTAATTCTCACTATAAGATCTTATTCTGTATGTATGGACTCTGCCCAGGACCACTTCTCTTGTCCTGTATGCTGGGTGTAATTCTCACTATAAGATCTTATTCTGTATGTATGGACTCTGCCCAGGACCACTTCTCTTGTCCTGTATGCTGGGTGTAATTCTCACTATAAGATCTTATTCTGTATGTATGGACTCTGCCCAGGACCACTTCTCTTGTCCTGTATGCTGGGTGTAATTCTCACTATAAGATCTTATTCTGTATGTATGGACTCTGCCCAGGACCACTTCTCTTGTCCTGTATGCTGGGTGTAATTCTCACTATAAGATCTTATTCTGTATGTATGGACTCTGCCCAGGACCACTTCTCTTGTCCTGTATGCTGGGTGTAATTCTCACTATAAGATCTTATTCTGTATGTATGGACTCTGCCCAGGACCACTTCTCTTGTCCTGTATGCTGGGTGTAATTCTCACTATAAGATCTTATTCTGTATGTATGGACTCTGCCCAGGACCACTTCTCTTGTCCTGTATGCTGGGTGTAATTCTCACTATAAGATCTTATTCTGTATGTATGGACTCTGCCCAGGACCACTTCTCTTGTCCTGTATGCTGGGTGTAATTCTCACTATAAGATCTTATTCTGTATGTATGGACTCTGCCCAGGACCACTTCTCTTGTCCTGTATGCTGGGTGTAATTCTCACTATAAGATCTTATTCTGTATGTATGGACTCTGCCCAGGACCACTTCTCTTGTCCTGTATGCTGGGTGTAATTCTCACTATAAGATCTTATTCTGTATGTATGGACTCTGCCCAGGACCACTTCTCTTGTCCTGTATGCTGGGTGTAATTCTCACTATAAGATCTTATTCTGTATGTATGGACTCTGCCCAGGACCACTTCTCTTGTCCTGTATGCTGGGTGTAATTCTCACTATAAGATCTTATTCTGTATGTATGGACTCTGCCCAGGACCACTTCTCTTGTCCTGTATGCTGGGTGTAATTCTCACTATAAGATCTTATTCTGTATGTATGGACTCTGCCCAGGACCACTTCTCTTGTCCTGTATGCTGGGTGTAATTCTCACTATAAGATCTTATTCTGTATGTATGGACTCTGCCCAGGACCACTTCTCTTGTCCTGTATGCTGGGTGTAATTCTCACTATAAGATCTTATTCTGTATGTATGGACTCTGCCCAGGACCACTTCTCTTGTCCTGTATGCTGGGTGTAATTCTCACTATAAGATCTTATTCTGTATGTATGGACTCTGCCCAGGACCACTTCTCTTGTCCTGTATGCTGGGTGTAATTCTCACTATAAGATCTTATTCTGTATGTATGGACTCTGCCCAGGACCACTTCTCTTGTCCTGTATGCTGGGTGTAATTCTCACTATAAGATCTTATTCTGTATGTATGGACTCTGCCCAGGACCACTTCTCTTGTCCTGTATGCTGGGTGTAATTCTCACTATAAGATCTTATTCTGTATGTATGGACTCTGCCCAGGACCACTTCTCTTGTCCTGTATGCTGGGTGTAATTCTCACTATAAGATCTTATTCTGTATGTATGGACTCTGCCCAGGACCACTTCTCTTGTCCTGTATGCTGGGTGTAATTCTCACTATAAGATCTTATTCTGTATGTATGGACTCTGCCCAGGACCACTTCTCTTGTCCTGTATGCTGGGTGTAATTCTCACTATAAGATCTTATTCTGTATGTATGGACTCTGCCCAGGACCACTTCTCTTGTCCTGTATGCTGGGTGTAATTCTCAGTATAGGATCTTATTCTGTATGTATAGAGTAGAGCTCCCACAGTAACGAGTCACGATCCGTTTACTGCTACTAAGGTTTACGTAAACTGAATTCTGATACATGCATTTGGCCATATGTAAAATACAGAAATTATGTTTCTGTGCAGAACATCTCCGTTTAAATACAGTGCAGGAAACGTCATCCTGGCCATACACACTGATAGTACATAATGTGGCTGAATTCTCTGATCATACATTCGGCCACAAGATTTGCTTCTACCCCAAACACGGGGCGAGTATTGCCAAACTAGGCCTGAAATGCCATAATCAGCCCCTGCATGGGATCTGTACAAGTCCCAATTTATTTTATGAGTGTCTGTAATTTCATCCTTATTGCGAAGGGTAAAAACCTGGGCAAACTGCGATATCATTAACAACGCTGCAGAAGTAAATGTCCTCTCATTAGGCGCAATTGAAAAGCGAGTGGTTGATCATCAGAGGATTAACTGGCTCTGCGTATATACAAATCACTGGCACCCTCTACGGCTGCTAATCCATTCTGAATTTCTCAAGCAACCCCTGCAGCTTAACAAAGAGTCTTTCAATGATGTCTGCTAATTGCAGCACATCCTAGATGTATGTACTGATGCAGAGAACTGCTGATGGGAATAAGGAGAGCCACTGACAGCCAGCAGAGCAGAGAACTTAAAGGCAAACTCCGGCCTTTTCACATTTAAGAATATGATGAACTTAAAGTAAATGTGAACCCAGGTAATAAAATCTCATATATGCTCCATCATATAAAAAATAATTCTCAATATTTTTAAGTCTGCATCTGTCATTACAATTACCTTAACCTTACATTACCTCCTCATGTATCACTGGCCCCTCCCTTTTAGATTGTAAGCCCTCAGGGGCAGGGCCCTCCTTACCATCTTGTCTTGAATTGTATTGTGATTGTAATGTCTTCCTTATATTGTAAAGCGCTGCGCAAACTGTTGGTGCTATATAAATCCTGTATAATAATAATAATTAGGGATGCACCAATACCGGTATTTTGGTACCGAGTACCGATATTTTTTTTCCGGCACTCGCCAATACCAATTACCGAGTGCCTGAAGTCCCATTCAGGAAGCCAGGTGACGTGTAATGACTTGCCACCTTGCTTCCTGATTAGACGGGAAGCCGGGCAGCGTGTAAAGACTCGCCACCCGGCTTCCTGATTAACAAGGAAGCCATCCAATGCTTCTTGTCACTATGTGACGAGGGAGCATGGAGCCGACTTCCCAGCCAATCAGGAAGCCGGGCAGCGTGTAATGATGTGCTGCCTGACTTCCTGATACAGGAAGTATCAGGCTAGGCATCGGAGCATTTGGGCGAGTACGAGTACTATCGGTATCGGTGCATCCCTAATAATAATACAATAATACATTGTGATCCTTCCACGAAGGTCTTTATTTAGACACTTCCCATTATAGGGTGACAACACTTTGTCTCTACCTCATGCGTTTTCACCCTGTCCAATAGCATCTGATGAAGAAGTGGACATTTCACCACCACATTGTGCAGGTATGGTCTATTGTTGTCACCATCAGGAAACAAAGCCTGAGAAATGACATGCAGCCATCGCTGGAGTGCATGTAGACAGGAAGTGGCTGCAGGAGATTGGCAGCACTGAGAAGCACAAGCAAGGATGAAAAAAGGTGAAAACAAGTATTTCACTAAAAACATGGCACATGTTTAAGAAGCACAGTGATCTAGCAAACTAGATCTCATTCAGTTAGGATTTAATTCTATGTTTGTGTAAATCATCTCATCAATAAACGTGAATGTTTAAAAACGACCCTGTTTGTGCATATAGTGTATTATTATTTATGTCCTTGCTGGCAGCCATATCTGCTCATTACATATACAGGCTCTGCTCCGCTCCGCTCCGCTCTGCTCCGCTTCCTGCTCTGTTTTACTGCACACTCAGTTTAAGTTTATAAGTCAGTTCTACGGCAATTAAAATCATGTGCTAACTGAGAGTTTTATCGATCCTGATAAGGGACTCATCATTAAAATGCTCATTTTAATTGGGTCAGAACAGGGACATGTCAAATTGCATTATTATTTGCAGTAATAAAAAAAACAAAACCTTTTTATTGGCATTTGTTTATATAGTCCTATCCTGGCTTAAAGAGGCCATGTCACTAGATTAGGCAAGCTCTGGTAAATGAATATCTGTGAAGGTTCTCATTCATCCAGGTCATGGTATATCTGGCCTTGACTTATTTTTTTACAGATATCTGGTAAATATATACCGCCCACAGGTACCTCCCCCAGTTCCTAGATCTGTCATCACTATGTTAAAGGAGAACTATGGGGTCAGGGCTTTTGCCAATAGTTCTCCTAAGGGTCACGGGAGGACACAAAGTAGCATCCTCCCGTGACCCAAAGCTCAGTATACCGCGAGCTACAGCTTGCGATATACTGAGACCGCCGCAGCCGGGACGTATCCCGACATTACTGTCTGGATCCACCCAGCTGCATGATTGACAGCTGGCTCTGCCTATCTAGAGGCAGAGCCAGCTGTACCCACCCCGTCCGTTCCGCCAGTGAGCGCTGGAGGATCGGACAGGGGAGGGGGAGAATACCGTCGCTCGCTCACTTCTCGATCTATCCCTGCAGAGAGCCGTGACTGTCACTCACGGCTCCGTGCAGGGATTCCCCCCCTCCGGTATTCCTCCCCTTCCCTGTCCGATCCTCCAGCGCTGACTGGCGGAACGGACAGGGGAGGGGGCGGGCACAGCTGGCTCTGCCTCTGGATAGGCAGAGCCAGCTGGGTGGATCTCGACAGCAATGCCGTGATCCTTTCCGGCTGCAGCGTCTCAGTATACCGTGAGCTGTAGCTGAGAGCGCTAGTTTGTGTTCTCCCATGACCCTTAGGAGAACTATGGGGAAAAGCCCTAACCCCATAGTTCTCCTTTAAGATAGCCTTGGTTCTTGATGAAACGGACAAAATTTGTTCAGTGGGTGGCCCTGTCGCCACCCTTCCATCCGGCATCCATCTTTTAGAAAATTAAAGAAGCCGGAAGGAACATTTTTGGGCAGTGACGGTGGCCAGTAAGCAGAACTATTGGATCAGCATGACAGCCAGTGAACTAATATTTTCAAAGGGAGAGATCAGCATTGGGAGCTTTTATTCACCACAGGTTTGCTTTAAAGGCTTAATATATCAAAGCACATTTAGTGCAGCCAAGGTTTGACATTGCCCATTCATGCACAGGTAAAATAAAAAAACGTGTGTGTGCGTGTGTATGTATGTATGTATATATGTATGTATATATATATAAATATATATACATACATATATATATATATTAGGGCTGGTACTGATTAAAAATTTTTTTAATCAATTAATTTCGATTAATGATAACGCACATACAGATCCAACTACATTGAGTACATATAAATGATTTGTGCTTTTTTTTTTCTTTCAGTCGTGTTTGGAAATAATGCATAAGTTCCAGCAGCTCTACCTGGCCTTTATCTTTGTACGATCGAGCTTCTTCCACCAGCGCCGAGACATCATTTGACAACATATTCTCTGGAGAAAGGTGAGTGGCATTCATACGCTTACATAGCATCTTTGCCTGCGGGGGAGAAGAGGAGAAGAGTCCAACTTTTTGCAAAAGAAAATAGGTTTCAAAGAGCTTTTTCTTTCCATGCCAAGCGAACCTCTACCTCTTCCAGCTCGTGCTTTAAATAAATGATCTAGGAACAAATGTATGTTTAAACACAGCGCTATCCCTCTGTTGTGTACGAAGGGAGGACACAGGAGGGTTGGAGGTGCTGGAATTCTTAACCCTGGATGGGTGAACACACTGATAATTGTATGAAAACACCAAAAAAATCAGATGCATGGGTTTCATATATTATTTAAAGGGGGCCCATTTCCCATTGAGGTAGTCATTTTATTAGAAGGACAATGTCCATGAAAGTTCAGCTTTTTCAACGATTACCTTTGCCTCCTATTATTTTGGAACTGTTTCCACATTTACACATTTGTTTTGATTCCAGTTTGTATGCCTTCTTTCTTCTGTTTCTATGTGTTTTGCTTCTGACTTATATGTGCTTTTGTTTCCCGTTTCTACGTGTTTTGCTTCCATTCTGCACGTTGGACCATTGATAACAATCAGTATGCATCTTAGAAAACCAGCGGGGAAAAAAAGCTCCATTGGAACTGCAACTCACAGAATCCCATAGATGGAGAATGTACCATTCAATATGGTGGTAGTGGTTTTTCCTTGCTTGGTTGCTTATGAAACCACAGCAAAAAAAGACTCCTCAAGAAAGGCAATTAGATAATCATTTGTAAAGCTGACATGGCCAGTATTCCTGATTGGTGAGGCTGGGTTATTTTCGGATGTTTGCTAATCTTTAATGAAGGTCTGCATTCATCCTAACAGAATGATAATTTTCCAACAACCAATTAACACTTGGTTGTTGGATTGCGCCTGGATGCCAAGCTGCCATCTATCACTTATGGATGGCTCAAGATCCTATGCTGTGTCTAGGAGAATATTCTATAGAATAGTAAGAACCAGTGATTTCAGATTAGGTTCTGGTTTGCACTGAATAATAATTATCATCATATTTGCATTTTGTAATTCCTATAATGGAAAGACTGTCTACTGGTCTATGGAGTGTTATTAAAAGTGTCTGAATATGACTACTGACAAATGATGGTTGTGAGCAGGGTTATCCTGTGCTGGCCAATGGCTTTTTTGTTGCCAGCGTTCTCTTGTAATTTCTCTTGTAGGCAGCAGTATAACCCAACAGTCTAAGAATTTGTGTGTCATTACAAAATGTTGTGCAAGTACTGTAATGAGATGTAATTATGCTATTATCCTATTAAAGCTATATCTATATTTTTATCATGCACTCCTTTTTGGAACTCATTGCGTTGTTATGATGCAGGGTGAGGGTTCTTTCAGTGCTGATAGTAAGAAAAAAAAGCCTGATATTTTCAGAAAGTAAAATGTAAGATAACAGACAGTACACATAAGAAGGGGTAGGCTTAGGTTAGGGTTTGGATCAGGGGTTAAGGTTATGGTTGGGTTTTAGGGGATAAATGTTGGGCTCGGTTTTAGGGTTAAGTTTTCGTTTTTATCCTGACGTTCCAAGGTTCTAAATTGTTTTTTTTTTCTTCAAAAAATCTTTATTAAATTTCCACAATTTTAACAATAGCAAAAAGATATATCATTACTTCAGAAGAAGAGGTAAGCAGTGCAGCATGCATCACAACCAAGACATCCCATAACTAAATGTTGATATACTTACTATAGTGTGCTTTCCTGATGCAGGTGGGCCCAAAACAATAAGGCGCGGCACTGTAAAACATAAAATGCAATCAATATAAATATGTATAGCATCAACATAGGCTGAAAGAACTTTATTTGCCAAAATGGGGTAAGCATCTAATTGTGTACATTAGGTTTGCACAGATACCAAGTACAGTACTCGGTACAAGTACATGTACCAATACTTTTGAGCTCCAAGACTGCACTAGATAAATAATCAAAAATTAGGAGGCAGCTCTCATTTGTAAGGAGCACACGGAGCTCCCGGGATTTGTACATCTCTGTTTTAATGTACGATTTTTTTTTAATAAATATAAATAAAGGGATGCACCGCTACCAGTTTTGCGAGTACGAGTACTGGTACTTGCCGAGTACTTACAAGTACGAGTACTGATAAATTTTTGTTTATTGTCATGTGACAGTTTTTCTAAAACAATACAGACTAATGATTTCAGGACAGTGGTGGAGCGCCAGAGCCCGGTCCCAGCTGCAACCGCTGCAACCCTAGTAGTTCTCATGAAAATGCCAAGTATCTGCACTGGTACTCGAAAAGTATCTGTGCATCCCTAGTGTACATCATAATTCATTAAGATATTAATGCCTTCACCAAATCCTACAGTTTAACACTATCCACCGACTTAAAAAGAAAGGCTTCTAAATACACTATATTGCAAAAGTATTGGGTCACCCCTCCAAATCATTGGATTCAGGTGTTCCAATCACCTCCATGGCCACAGGTGTATAACATCACGCACCTCGGCATGCAGACGCTTCTACAAACATTACCCTGATAGGTTGCCACCTGTGCAATAAGTCCATCCGTGAGATTTCCTTGCTACTAAATATTCCACGGTCACCTGTTAGTGGGATTATAACAAAGTGGAAGCAACTGGGAACAACAGCAACTCAGCCACGAAGTGGTAGGCCACGTAAAATGACAGAGCGGGATAAGCGCACAGTGCACAGAAGTCGCCAACTGTCTGCAGAGTCAATAGCTACAGACCTCCAAACTTCGTGCAGCCTTCAGATTGGCACAACAACATTGCGTAGAGAGCTTCATGGAATGGGTTTCCATGGCCGGGCAGCTGCATCCAAGCCTCACATCACCAAGTGCAATGCAAAGCGTCGAATTAAGTGGTGTAAAGCATGCCGCCACAGGAAGCTGACAGCGCACAGCGCCAATTACGGCGACTGAGACATTTCCCGATCTCTGCAGCTGCGGACCAGGAAAATGTCTCAGTACCTGTGATTGGCGCTGCGCGCTGTCAGCTTCCTGGCGGGCTCGGCACGTGGAGCTGCGAACACGCCCGAGCCCATCACTACTCAGCAGCATACAAGGTAACACAGGGTGAAGCTTTGTCGTTCTGAAGTAATAGTTAGACAGGTACGGCTTACCATAACTCTACCAAAATACGCTAAAAACTTCATAACCGCAAAAACGCAAGAGCATTACATAAGACATCTGTAAAGCTTCGAAGAGCAACTGTTGAAAATTCTGAAAACTGTCACCTGTCTTTTTCTAACAACACAAAATGTGGAATATTCTAAAGATGAATAACCACTGCAAAGTTTTTCCAGCTCCCAAAATACTTTTGCTAGATCCTGACATAAAGGGATTTTCGCCTTCATAAAAACTTGATCTCCTTACTTAGAAGTGCTTAGCATTGATTGGCCTACAGGCTTCACAGCGTTGGCGGCTACCCTTTATTAAACTCATGGTTTCTCGCCACCCGACGCAGCGCACCTTGAATTTCCAACTGTGCGTGTTGGAATAATTTATTAACATAGTCATTAAAGAGTGCTCTGTTGCCAAGATTAATCAACTTCTGCACAGCACATCAAAGGAAATCAAGAAACCTCTCCATCCACAGATCCTTTTGAGGTTTAACGAGGAAGGAGATTTAAAATTCAAAAGAGAATCCTCAAGGTATTGGATCTTTTATGCGCTGCATTTTTTTGGACAAACGTTTGATTAAAAAAAAAAGGAAACACTCTATTATATGCTTCGTATCATGCTTTAATATTGCCCCCGGCTACTGTAAATGTTCAGTTTGTACCAAATCGGCTGCTTTTTTTTAACGGTGCTTATTGGATGGAGATGAAGGAGGCAGTGGACAAGTATGAACGATTTCAGTCATAACACAATTATAAACATACGCAGGCTTCATTTTAGAAATTACGGGAAAAATTATTCTTAAAACCATACATGGCCCAATTGTTACCATAGAAAGGTACTTCTCTAAACATTAAGGCCATGCATGGGCTGCTTTTACTTTTAAGGCTAACAAATGTCTGGTTCGATTATCAAAGCCTGGGGTGCCATATAATGATCACACCTAAGCTGCCCATACACTGTAATATTGTAAGGTACTTACTAGTGATGAGCTCAGGCGTGTTCGCAGCTCCACGTGCTGAGCCCGCCAGGAAGCTGACAGCATGCAGCGCCAATCACAGGTACTGAGACATGTTCCCGGTCGGCAGCTGCAGAGAATGGGAAATGTCTCAGTACCCGTGATTGGCGCTACGCGCTGTCAGCTTCCTGGCGGGCTTGGCACGTGGAGATGCGAACACGCCCGAGCTCATCACTAGTACTTACCAGTAGCCACCCCGAGTTCATGCGCGTGCCCTGCAGAATGCTCCTGTTCTCAGGCGTAAGGGCAAATATGCTCTTAATAATGGACACGTGCGTATTGGATTCCGTGCACGCAAACGTCAGCTCGCTATGCATGCTGTTACGCATGCACGTTCGGTAACGTCTGATCCACTATAAAGTCAGTGCGAGTCCCGAATTCATTACTGACTGGTCTCAGCTGTATCCTGTTTCCTGTCTCCTGACCCTGCTGCTTGCCATCCTGTGTTCTGACCCAGCTTCATCCCCCGACTCTGCTTCTGATTACCGACTTGGCACTTCTATCCGGCTACTGGCTTCCTATGTTCGATCCTGACCCCGACTCCTCTGTGTTTCTTGATTTGGCACCTTAAGCTTGCAAGTGTTTCGCTGTAAATGACCTTGACTACGTTCCTGATTCACCTGTGGCATCCACTGGGCTTTCCTGCTTGGACTCTGTGCTGTGTCTCTTCAAGTCAGCTCCAGCCCATTACTCCACGTTGCTGTCCAGCCTGTGGCCATTACCTTACTGAGGTCAACGCACTCAAATTCAGAATCCGCGTTTAACAAGGCAGCGGCACTCGTGCGTCCCCGAGTCCTCACTCCTTCTGTTATCATCTCCAGGGGAGTTGGACTAGTGGTGCAAGGGTAGCCCTCTGGTCAGCTCAGTCTCCACCCATGTACGTGACAAATATTTTATTTGTTCAACCTGTGAGCTGAACAAAGAAAAAATAACAGATTCCTCCTCAAGGCTTACGAGCATTGATCGGGGAATCTCCCACTGTCTTCATTGTATTCTGTTGGTGGCCGCCAGCCACTGTCAGAGTACCCAAACAGAGCCGACAGCTGGTTCCAGCTGGCTCCTTTGATAGGCTGATGGAGGAATGCCGGCCGAAAGGGTGCCGACAGCCCGCTGTGCTGACAGCCCACCCACTGTGCGAGTTTCGGCCGGTTCATCAAGAACCATAGAAATTTGCTTAGTGTATGCCCAGCTTTACTGTTCAATGTCCCCATTATGATACAGGTGTTGGACCTGCCCCAGACACTCCTATCTGCTAGATAAGACCATCAACGTCGACCAGAAATACTGAGCTTACACAATCTGCTCACTGACCACCTTAAAGGATAAGTGTACTATTCTAACCTCCACACCTCCATTATTAATTCTATCTACATGTAGCGGCTCTTCCTATAGTCTTCGAATCGCAACTTATATTCCTGAAGTGACAGTAGGAAATAATGGCTGCGTCAGGTGCATGTGTTAAGCAGGTCTGGCAATAAAAATGAAGTAAACCCTAACTTAATGGCATTTAGATTACTAAAGTATTGTGTATCATAAGCAATTGCCCTTTTTAAAAATAAAAAATAAAATGTGTTTTCATCTTTTTGATTGCTATTTACCATTACTTCTTCTACACTGTCTCTCTGTGGAGGTGGCAAACTTGGGAGAGGAAAAGGGCTTTGCTTTCTAATAAGGATGCACCGATACCGGTATTTCGGTATCGAGTACCGATTTTTCGGTACTTGCCGATACCGAATGCCGAGTACCAGGAGTCCCATTCAGGCATGTAATGACTCGCCACCCGGCTTCCCGATTAGCTGGGAAGCCAGGCAGCGTGTAAAGACTTGCCACCCGGCTTCCCGACTAGCAGGGAAGCCGTCCCCATGCTAGCATGGAGCCGGCTTTCTGGCCAATCAGGAAGCCGGGTGCTGTGTAATGACGCGGTGCCGGCTTCCTGATTGTCCGGGAAGCCGGCTTCATGCTCCCTTGCCACAAGGTGACGAGGGAGCATGAAGGCGGCTTCCCGACCAATCAGGAAGCCGGGTAGCGTGTAATGATGCAAGTGACGGGAGAGCATGGAGGAGGCTTCCCGGCCAATCAGGAAGCCGGGCAGCGTATAATGACGCGTATAAGGACAAAAGACAGATTTTTCAAGGTACTGCTTAGGCACAATTAATATTTCAAGATGTTCCCTATAACATAGCAAATCTGATGTGAATGTGCAACTATGTAAAATGCTGTGTAAATTGTTAGCGCTACATAAATACCTGTAATAGATAAATAAATCTTCACTTTTTGAGTTCAGGTCCACATTAACCCCCAAAAACCCAACATTAACCCCTGACCTTAACCTTTATCTAACCCAGACCTGGGCACGGATACAGACCAATTGCCAACGTGCGCTTGTTTATGGCTGTCTAACAGTGGATGTGCTGGCCTCCAAAGCCGATGCATCCACTGCAAGCCATAGCCCGCTGCAGGTCGGCGATTGGTCTGTGACAGGACTGTGTTTCTCTTCAGTCGTTGGTTGCTAGGACTGCTGGCGTCCTAGCAACTAATGACATCAGGGGTCATTCTCGTCTGCAGTCACTGGTTGCTAGGAGCACTGGGTGGCCCTAACAACCAGTGGCAAATGTCTTCCTGCCACAGCTGCTTCTCCTGCAGCTTCACCTCCCAGCTTTCTACAGTAAAAACAAAAAGGTGCCACATGCTTAGTGGGGACTTAATGGGGTGTCATACCATGTGGGGACAATAAGGCTTTACTCAGGGCCCCTTCACACCTATACTGTGTGACAAACCTACTGTGCGTTACAGTGCAGCAAGCGCGTTGTGTTGTATGAACTACTTTTTTCAACCACAGTATTGCGGTAACTTGCATTGTGGTGCGGTTGATCGTATTGCGGCCAGGAGGTGCTTTTGAGGTGTCAATCAAATGAATGGCAACGCATCTGCCGCTCTGTAATGCAGTGCATTGCGCGGTACCGTGCATTAATTGGTCCAGCCCTCCACAGGAGCCCCAGTTTCTCATGGGGCCCCTCAAGAAAATAAATTGCCCACCCCAGATCTAACCCTAACACTAAATGAATCTCTTCAACTATACTTATCTTGTCATTGCTATAAGTATCCAGCCATCTTGCTCCTGTATCAGCAGGGAAACCACCTGTCCCTGTACCAAAAACCAAGTAGCACCGCGTTTTGTGGCACCCTGCCAAGTGTGCTCACCGCTTGGATCGGTAATCAACATATGGTAATATATACCAATAAAGTTTCCAAGATTCAAAGTGTGTACGAAAGTTATATATTATTAAATGTAACTTTATTTATTAAATCAAGCACCCCTCTTTAATGGGATCTTCATCTTCTAAGGAATGCTTTTGTCCTGGTTTCTTACTAAGATAGCTAACATGGATGCCTCCTTTGGGAATCTTCATGATAAATATTCAAGCATTTCAAGTGGCATATCAAATAAAATGGTGGCGGAGAAACAACACATTGTTTAGAGCTAATTAAGCCTCATTTTTCTTGCATGTTTTGTTTTATTTATTTATTAATTTGCATCCGTTCGCCAGAGAGTGTTTTCAAAATAGATTTGAGTTTTTTTTTTTCTGTTTTGCGCTGAGGGAATTGTACTCTTTGTTTATGCACATACTACTTACTCCCAGACATTCCATTCCCCTGTTACAGGGAATAAAAGAAGTATATGAGGGTGAGTCTTATGCTGAACATACCAAAGACTCATTATTTATATGTGGCCTTCATTTATAAAAGTGTCTGATAATTACAATGTTCCTGATTTCCAGCATCACTTCTCTGGAGATAATGAGAACCTCTGTCGTTTGGGGGCGCTCATTATTGCACAGGGAGATCTTCCAATCTATGGTTGTACCTTCTTCACTTTTCTATGGAGTAGAAGAATGGCCTAAAGTACTGTACAGGTATCGTGGCTGGGCATGGTGCTCCATGCAAGGATAGGTAGGTATCACCCTGGGCTAAATGAGCATACAATCTAACTGTTGGTAGGTTTTGTCCTGGAGTATTGAAAATATTGCCCATGCTATATTACATTTAAAGTAGAGGTGCACCGAAATGAAAATTTGAAAACCGAATTTTTTTTAAAAATGTCAGGCCGAAACGGAAACCGAAAATGTCTTTTATTTTAACTTTTTCAAATGTTTTAAATATTTTATTTTTTATAACTTTTTATTTTTTTATATTTATTGATTCATTTTTTATTAAATATTTTAATTTTTTACATTACTTTTAGGGGCTTTGGGGAAATATTGGGGGTCTAAACAGATCCCTGATATTTCCCTTTTAAAATAGAAAAAGAGATTGAGGACACAGAGCCCTCAATCTGTTTTTCTGCAGCCCCTGCTATCAATGAACAGGAATCCTCTATACTGAGTGTTCCTAGTCATGGGGACAGAGTATGGTTACTATATCCACAATCATGAATGAACAGGAGGAGGTGATGTAGATCACTTCACATTTATTCATAATTGAGGATATATATAACCATACTCTGTCCTCAATTATTTACAAACACTCAGCGATCACTGATTGCTTGTACCTCGCTCTCCTTCCTGACACGCTGTCACAGGAGGCTGAGCGAGAGGAGCTCAGCCTGATGTGACAGCGCTGGCTGTCAGTGCCCGCACACCGCTGCCAATCTGTGACAGGAGGCTGAGCGGTGTGGGAGGAGAGATGCTGGGCGAGAACAAAGCTGATGTCATTGGTTACTAGGAACGCTTCTGTCCTAGCAGCCAATGACTGAGGAGAAATGGGGACCAGTGCTGGGTTAACCTAGTCTGCGATCGGGGTCTGGGTAGATCTGCTGCTCGGTCCGTATCCACCATTTAGGGAGCCCTGCTGTAGATGCACCAATTCACGTCCTGGGACAAAACCCTTTGCGTTTGGGACCACTGTCTTTCAGGTACTCCTCTCATTTCATGGTCATTGGGACAGCCTTTTCTGTTTCAATAACCTTGGCAAAGATTTGCTTTAAGAGTGGAGATTGAGATTTCTGACTGGTTCTCTTTGGGATAGTTTTATTAATAAAGCATACTAATGCCAAGTCAATGATATTGAGGGTAACAGATTACATACATGCCCCAAGGGCAGAACTAGAAGTTCCTCCATCCCAAAGCTATCCCCTAACACACAGTAAAATGTCTCCTACTTTCGAAATTTCTTACCCTTCCTCCTCCAGTTGACTGCAGCATGCCTTGTGTGCAGTGTGTCTGACATTGTTCCTCTTTGGCACCCTCTTATGACCAAACTCGTAAACATCATCATTCTGCAACTACTAGTAAAACTCTTGGCAAATTCCTGTCTCAAAGTGATGATGCAGTCTCTGCCCTTGCATTCGTTAAGATCATCCAAGCGCCCTGCTGTTGTTCCTGTTCTTCATGTAGAACCCTGGCTCTGGCTGACTGATCTCCTGGTTCCTGACTCCGTGTATTGTTTCCGTTCATTCTGCTCTCAATGTCGCCTGACCTGTTTTGGCTGACTACCCGCTTTGGCATCTGACCTCTTGCTTGGCATCAACAATGTTCTGGACTTCCTCCATGTTTTTTTTGCCATTTTTGTTTATTGTTACTTTCAATAAACTACTTTAATTTTTAATCTGCACTTTCGTTTCTGTCTGGTTTCTTGGTTGCCTTAGGGTACGTTCACACCACATGCACGCCCCCTCCAGCCCCACGAAATAGTGAGCCGGCAGCAATGCGATGCAGTGCGTTCCGGCCGGAACGCACTGCATATGGTGTGAACGTACCCTAACACCTACCGTTAGTTAAAATTGATCTAAAACCATTTTTGTTTAGTTTTGGATAGAGTAAGAAAAGCTTTCGACTTGATATTATTCATATATAGTTTATGTATCTAACATTAAAAAAAAACAAGAAAACACCAGTTACCTATTCACAGTGATAGTAGTCAGAATAAATCTCTGATGTAGTGCCATTAAACAAACAGCGGGAGGCAGCAGAGTACACAGATCCCATCAGGACCTCAATACGCAACCCAGCACTGGCTGCATCTGATATTCCCATCATATCTCAGGCTGCTGAATACTGCCTGCGCGCGTACACACCTGCTATTCCTTTATCTGAGCTGCCACTGAGTTTAGAATTCATTAACTCTAATCCAGCAACTAACTAACTCAAGGATGCCAGCAACCAAGGAGTTGTTAGCACAGGCAGGGAGAGAGGCCCTGTTCACTTCTGACAAAAAGCCATCATTACGCGGCTTAAAACAACACAGCCAACCGTATGGGGAGCAGAGAACATTAAACATTGATAAGAGAAAACATCTGCTCTCTGAGCTCTCTGCACTCTTCAACATCCAGTACATTCTATTAGGTTTCTGGACCGATCTACCGTGGTTTGACATTGTTTTAAGAGAATGTATGTGTAAAAATGAAGAGAAACACGCCATTCCCAGAAGCTGCTCATTATGTCTCGTATTGTCATTACATTATTTATTATTTAAGTAACCATCCCAGACATAATGTCACAGGTCAAGATCTGCCTTTGTTACAAGTTTTCGAAACTCTCATGCAAATGTCCTCGGCTGCCCAACTTTTTAGGACGGTTATACATATTAGGGTACACTCCAAAAGCAAATGAAAATTGAATCTTGAATTCCACACAAGAAACCATTTGTCTCAAGCTGACCATACCCCTTACAACCATTGCACCACTTTCGTTGTGCGATGGTTGTAAGGTGATTAAAATCTCGTACGATCTGCCCATCTTGGACAGGCAGATCGTACTTGCGATCATCGCAAGCTCTCCCTGCTGAGGGGAGGGCTTCCGATGATTGCAGTGCTGAGCGGGCAGTGTGCGCTTGAGCACACCGGCCCATGCTCCATTCGTCTTCCAAGCACGCCACCAACCCGCCGAAAATCGTACCATTTTCGGCGGGTTTTCCAGCGTGCTCGGAAGACGAAAGTCGTGCAACCGTACAGTAGAAGCGGTCGCACGCCTCCCATGCAGCTGCTGTATATCGTACGATCGCGGGATCACCTGCGATTATCGTACGATAATCGGCAGGTGTATGGGAACCTTAGGGCTTCTGTTTGGTGATATTATGGTGATAGTATGGATCCAAGATAGGAACTGGCTTCTACGATTTCACATGGGGTTGAGCACTGAGTGGACAGCTCGCGTGTACTGAAGGTTCTGCAAGAGCACTTTGGAAAGAAACTGTGAAGGACAGAGCGTCATATATCAAGTTTTCATTTTATTACTGCATGCCAATCTTTCTTTGCTTTCTTTTTTCATTGATCTTTATTTTTGTTTTTTGTTATTATTTTAATTTTTTCATAAAAATCGTTATTTATTTTTTAACATTGATCTTTTATTTAACTGGAACAGTTTTTTTTCTACGTTTAAAAAAAAAAAAAAAGTAAACTTTTTTCATTGTTTTACTATTCTGCTTGGTACGACTGAGGTACCGAGCAGAATAGCCGAGCCGAATGCCGCTCAGCTATTCACTCACTGTCGTTCGGCACCTATGAGAATAGCACGAACGGCAGCGAGAAGCCTGCCAGAGGTTCAGCTCAGCCGATCCAGATGTTGGATGGGCTGAGTCGAACTCCTTCTGCACTTCGGCACAGCTGAACATGCTGAGCATGTTCGGCCGAACCAAGCCAGCCAAAGTACAGCTGAAATCAGCTGTACAAGCCTGAAGTGAATACCTGAACAGCGTTCGCCTCACTTCACTTCGGGTTGGCTGTTCACTCAGCTTTGTGAATAACCCTCATAATGTTCAGAATTGTGTGGAGGCTCAGCCATGAATGGTTCTCTTTGAGTAGCAATCTAGGTTCCCTGGCTATTTTAAGGCATCAAATCCATTGACAAGAACAGTAAAACCGTTGCTGCTCCAGATTTCTTCCAGGCCTGAGCAATCTAGACGGTCTTTATTCCCAAGAAAGAGAAAAAGCCCAGCAGTGATTATTTACACAATCGGTGTAAATGGAGTTTGAGGAACTGATAGAGCTGATGCCTACACATTTATTCACAACATTCTCCACAGATATCACTCAACGTTCCTCTTATTGACACATAATCCGGAGGGAGCATGGCAAGTCAGAATTCTTTTAGCACATAACAAACCTGGAAATCAAAACAAATCTGCCAGCTATTGTCGGTAGTTTTTGTAGCGGACTTTAAATCAATATATATAAAACACGCATCTGCCGGGCGCATTAACAGCAGACAATACTCAAAGGCTTGCCGTAATTTTTGAAGGAAAACATTCGATTCTGTGCTTATATTTTTTTTTTAAGTCTTTTAAAGTTTTACAGAGAGACCTGGGAGACAGTATAGACGTAATGGGTTTGGTGAGAGGGGACTAAAGGAATCAAAAAGCCCTCAGCTCTAATCAATGCGTAGAGCACAGTAAAGTAGTCACATGTCTCATTCCATCACATATCCCAAAAAGAGGAGGGGAACCTCTGTCCCTCTAGCTGTGGTGAAAACTGCAAATCCCATGAGGGATTGCAAGATTCTTACACCCACAGGCATGACTCCCAGACACAAATGCATCATGGGATATGTAGCTTCGCCACAGCTGGAGGGCCGGAGAATCCGTACCCCTGCTGTAAAGGAATGATTTGCATTGCTGCACCCTCTGTCCTGAAATGAGGAAAAATGATTTAATTTTTGGATACATGATACAACGAGACATGCGACTACCTTTATCATGCTATGGCTATTATTAGGGATGCACCGATACCACTTTTTTAAGACCGAGTACCGATACTTTTGATCAAGTACTCGCAGATACCAATTACCGATACTTTTTCTTAAAGGGACAGGTCACATTTTTTCTAAAGCAATACAAACGAATGCTTTAAGGTCACTTTCTTAATATTATGATTCATGAGATGACGAGGGAGCATGACGCCGGCTTCCCGGCCAATCAGAATGCCGGGCGCTACGTCATTACACGGCGCTCAGCTTCCGGATTTGCTAGCTTCCTGACCAATCGGGAAGCCGGGCAGCGCGTCATTGCACGCTACCCGGCTTCCTGATTGGCCGGGAAGTCGGCTCCATGCTCTCTCATCACAAGTGACGAGAGAGCATGGAGCCGTTTCCTGGCCATCAGGAAACCGGGCAGCGTGTAATGATGCTCTGCCCGGCTTCCTGATACAGGAAGTACTTGTGCTAGGTATCGGAGCATTTGGGCGAGTACGAGTACTCACCCAAATACTCGGTATCAGCACCGATACCGATACTAGTGTCGGTATCGGTGCATCCCTAGCAATTATTTTTTATTCCTTTATTCCCTTCTCAATCATTACGGTTACACTGGGTCCCGAACCCTACTCCATAGAAGCCATGGTTTCCATACACTGCATTGATGAGGGCCAAAAAGCCTAAAACAGCTGACACAGTTTGGCATAAATGGCTCTATATAATTAGGCTATGCTGGGTGTGAATTTGGCTAATTGGGGCATAAAGCAATGATTTGCATGGCTCGGCCCACTGTCTTGAAAATTATGAATAATCATAAATTTTTGGGATACGTGATGGGATGAGACATGTGAATACCTTCTGTTTTAGTGCACGTTCACACCGGGTGCGCTGGCAGCCTTGCCCAGCACATTTCTAAGCCGTAGACAAGGCAATCTGCCTTGTTTTCAATCTGCTCGGTTCATACTAGGGATGCACTGATACCAATACTAGTGTCGGCGCCGATACTGAGTATTTGGGCCGTGTACTCATACTCGTCCAAATGCTCCCGATGCCTAGCCCGATACAGGAACTTCCGGTATCAGAAAGCCGGGCAGCGATTTACTACACGCTAACCAGGGGCGTAACTAGAAATCACAGGGCCCCATAGCAAAATGTTGTATGGGGCCCTGTGAATTCTAGTTATACCCCTTGCAGAGCCCACTTGAGATCCCACACAGCCCACCTGAGGGTGACCCTGCAGAGCCCACGATAGACTCTCTATGGTGGGCTCTGCAGGGTCATCCTCAGGTGGGCTGGTTGCACTCCTTACCTGTCCGCCTCCTCTTCCTCTACGCTCGCTGATGGTCCCCGCCTCCTCCCCTGTCGCCGGCGTGTTCCTCTTTAGAGCCGCCAGTGAAAGCCACCAGCAGAGGATGCCATAGCGACCCAGGTGGTCCGCTCGGCATCTAGCTGGGCCCCCCTGTGCCCCATAGCGGCCGCCTGGGTCGCTATGGCGCTTGTTACGCCACTGACGCTAACCCTTACAGTGCGAGGGAACCCCGATTGGTAGGGTACGTTTTTTTAAATTCCCATAGTGCTCCTTTATGCTCCAATATGCTCTAGTTGGGGCTTACACAATACTATGAACTCTCTCATCAATCAACATGTGACAGCATTGAGCTAATCATAAAGCACTGGTGCTGACACATAGAAGGAGGGGAATGAGTAACATCATCTTCCCCCATATCTAGAAGTACTGGGTATATTCTTTGCTACCGGCAGCTGAGCAGAGCGGTGAGGGAATGAAGGAAGGGTGGTAATGTGCTGCTGGGGAGAGGCCATTATAGTGACGCTACTGCCTTGCCCTACATGGACACAGCACAGGTCAGCGTGAAGGTAAAGATTACAATAATAACTCAGAACGTGTGGTCACTGAAAATACACAATAGTATCCAACTCCGGATGTCTCACCTTCATCGTTATCCTTCCGCAGGTGGTCAATCAAATACTGGATGGGGTCTTCTGGTCTGTCTATGAGGAGCTTCTGCACCATTTTCTGAAAAATATTATTGCGCAGATTTGTAAAGCAAATAGCAGTACATAGAATCATTCACATCGGTCCCTTCCCAAAACAGCTAACACAGTCTCTGCCACAGTCAAATACACACAATATCGGGACAATTTGGGGGGAAACCAACTAACCTGACAGTTTGTTTTCTCCTCTGAGAATTGACATTCGTTGTTCTGGGCATGTTCTCTTTCCAATGTAGATATATGCACTGATATGCCTCCGAGACCCACTCTGTGAGGAAATGCGGCCACTTACTGACTTGGCAGAACCCACATGCAGCTTAACTCTTCAACAAGACACCGAAGTGGAATCCAACATAGTTTTATATCAGGTAGGTGGATTGCAAAAGATGTTTTTTCAGCCTTTTGAAATGTGTAAAGCTATCTATACAGATTTGGATTTCTCTCATTCAGCCACACAATCAATCATTCATTTCCCCCATCCACACAAAACAGCATGCGTGGAGGAATATCCCCTGCCAGCTACTGTGTTCAAACAGGCAGCAACCAATAGCTGTCTGGTTCCACAAACAGTGACTACATCTGATTGAATACAGACACTGTTTAGCTGACAAATTTCCACCCAGCTCCTTTACTTTTTCAGTTAACTTTTGTTGACCTGGGTGGTGCCAACAGGGCTACCCACAGCTCAGATATCGAAAATTCAAGCTGTGTATCAGAAGGCAACGGGGGAATTCAATAAAGTCCTAGCACCACTTTTCTGGTGGCCTGGATCTTTTAAAGGTCCTTTCCAAAATTCAAAAAAACCCCATCACCAGTTTCAGTAGCTTTACTGACACCTGCGACAGATTCAGGTCGTTTTTAATTATGCCGCTATAAGAACCTGTGGCTATGGCTGCGACAGATTCAAAGAGAATTAGCGCCAGTTCACAGATTAGGAAATTGGTGCTAAGAAAGATCAACTCTGATCTGGCATACAGAGGGGGGCTGCAGGGCGCTCGCCCCAAGCGGAAGAGGACATCCCATTAACCCCTTCATGACTGAGGCCTTTTTTTTTAAAAAATTAAAATTACTTAAAACCCCCACACATTATATAATTTCTGAAAGCCGAGACCCTGTAGAACAGGGGCGCCCACTATTTTTCGTCTGGAGATCTACTTTTCAAATGACAAGCTCATTGAGAACTACCAACGAAAAAACACCTGCATTCAGGGGCGGGAGAGTGCGATCGCCTGCATTATTGCCTGTGTTCCAGTCCAGTGCGATCTGCAAAAATGCTGCGAGCACTATTTTTGCAGATCGCACTGGACCGGAATGCAGGCACTAATGTGCCTGCGTTCCAAGTGCAGGCGATCGCACTGTGGGCGATGCCATTGACTTCAATACAGCTCCACACCCCCTCCCGCACCGGAACGCAGGGAGTCGGCCAGCTTACATTCCAGTGCGCCCTACAGGTCCCGGCGTCCTGTCCTCCCGTGGTGCTCGTGTGGCCGACGTTGCACATGGGGTGTCCTGCACCTTTCCATCTGCAGCGTCTGACACATTCAGCCGGCAGCCGCACGAGCACCACGGGAGCATAGCCAGTAGCGCAACTCCTTATCAAACCCCCAGAATTTTGTGAAACATGCACTTAAATGCCCCAAAACACAATAAAATACCAATTTGTATAAAAAAGTATAAAAGATGAGGTTACAACGAGTAAACGGATACCCAACATGCCCAGGTTAGAAATTGCATGCGTCCGTGAAACGGCGACAAAATTCAGTACCCCAAAAAGTCCATAGACGACACTTTAAAAGCCCCCACAGGTCATCAGTTTAGAGATACCCAAAAATACTGGTCCTAGAATTATTGCTCTCACTCCGGCATGTGCGGTGATACCCAACATGTGTAGCGCGTTTGTTGTTTGTATACGTAGGCACACCCGGCGCGTGTTTACATGAAGACGCGCATGCTCGCGGGGGCGTGGACTTTTAAAAAAATGTTTTCATTATTTTTACTTTTTTTTATTTAATGTTAATTTTAAAAAGTGTTGTTTTTTTTAAACTTTAATTGCTATCACATAGGGGGGATTACAAGCGCCCTGTGTAATAGCAGATGGTGGTGACAGGTCCTCTTTAAGGTGATGCTGGGGGTCCAAAAGACACCTAGTAGCGACAGTCGGCTTTACAAGTTTAAACAGAGTCCAGCCGCCTTTTCTGTTTAAACAGCCCCGATGCGTGAAGGGGTTAAACGCATTTCTATGAAAGCACGATCACTGAGCTTGCCAGGCGGCATGCAGCGACTTCGGTGTTAGAACGCGAGTATTTGTTTATTTGTCACCCCTTCAATGGTGGCACCCGGGTGCGGGCCGCACCCCACGCGTGACGCCACTGTCTCCCAACTCTCACTATGGTCACTATGTCGCCCAGAAGAAGGGACCCTGCGTGGCCCCGATACGTTGGCTGTTTGACGATTTAATAAAAAGTGGTTTACTTCTTGCACATATCATCGAGTGCTGGTGACTTCTACTATGGAGTGTATCTGACACGGCGCTATCCGCGTTGTCACTTCGAGCACCAACCTCTCATCCAAGGCCTGTACGCTGTATGGAGTGCAGGTGAGTTTGTATTATCGACCTCTCCAATGGTGTCACCCGGGTGCGGGCTGCACCCCCCCGCACCCCCTTTGTGACACCACAGGTGATAACCCTGCTAGCCAAACACGCAACCATATGTAACACTAGTTCTACGCATATATGCTTGCCCAGTGATCTGTGCTGAATGCGTGCTCACCAGTGCACTCCCAGGAAACAGAAAGTGACGCTGACTCCCATCTCCCCCTCCCCTCCCCCATACACACCCCCCAAGCCTTATACATAACTTTTATGATAGTCTTTCAGCTGCTCCAGAGACATCACAGAAGGATCGTCTTCTTCTTCTGGCATTGCCGGTTATTCTTCCAGGACTGAGCGCCAATGACGTAATGACCTGAGGCCCCCCCCCCTCAGTCCTGGCATACTGGGAGCCCAGCCTGTGTGATGTTGTGCTCTGCATGCGGGGTGACTAGACACAGAGGTGTCACTATGCCGGGTGTCACATCATAATGCGTGTGTGTGATGTAATTACACGCGATTGTAATGACATCACGTGCACTTAACTGCCCACGGCCATCTCAGTGATGGATGCCGGCAAAGAGAGGAGAGGACGTTCTTTCGGTGGGATAAGGTATGCGGCCGGGTCTCCTCCTCTCATTGTTGGGCTCTCGGTACATGAGTGCCTGACTTTTCAGAGGGAGTGACACCAAAATGATTGTCAGTCATTTTTGTGTCACCCATTTGGTATCACCCTCTCTGATGGTGTCACCGGGTCCGGGCCGCACCCCCCTTGTGACACCACTGTAACAGGTTGAAGGTCACAGGAAATGGGCAGAATGATATGGCAGCTGTGCCCGAAGAGGACCTAAAGCGTTGGACCGAGGATGAAGCTGGGGACGGTACTGGAGTGTGGAGAGGAGAATTATTTCTTTACACATATGGGGAAGGGGGACTAGAAATGAAAAAATGGTGCTGGAGTTCCACTTTAACAAGAAAATAACTTTTGTCTGGAAGTCCACTTTAATGCTTTGTGTGCTTGAAAACAGAACTAAAACACAGAAGACTGCCCTACGAAAACATCACAACGTGCGTGGTGTACTCGGGATCTTGGCTGGCTGAGAGTTGTAGTTCTACAACACGTGACTCCACCCTCCTCAGCGTCCTCTGCCCGCTCACCTGGATGATATCGAACACCTTGTGCTCCTCCGCATACACAGCCATCTGCGGGGGGATCCTCAGGGGCTTGGTGGTGGCGTCCATCTCTCCACAGTTCTCCGAGCTGCAGGCCTCAGATTTCCCGGCCAGGCGGCAGCAGTGCTCCTTAGCAACGGAACCAACTCCTTGGTTGCCAGGCGACCAGCGTTTCTACGGACTCCGCGACGTCATCGCTACTCGACAAACTCCGAAGTCCCGCAAGCGCGCATGCGCAGTAGGTTGCAGAAGTTGGAGTGTGAGCTGTGCAGTAACTGGAACGTCTCCAGTAATAAGACTTAAACGATCTGTACATAGCCGAATATACATTCAGACTGGAATTCCCACTTGACTCTATAATGTTTAGTTTAGTAAAGCATTGTGTATCATTAACAATTGTCATCTTTTAACATGAAATACTTGTTTTCACTATTCACTTTGTTACATCTCAGTGATGCTGATCTCCTGCACCCTGTCCTTGTCTGCATACACTCCAGCTATGGCTGTATTGGATATCTAACAACAAAGTATGCAATTGTGGGTCTTTCAAGGTGTCAAAACAAGGATGAAGAAACCACAAATATATCCAATAAGTCATATATTTATTGAAAAAGATAAAATAAACATCTATATTACAACATGTGCAGAATTCCAGAGCAATTAAAATATACACACTATGTGAGGGAGAGGTGAGATAGGGATGGCTTGGCTGGAGGAGTCAATAGTGGTACTCAGAAGGTTATCTAGTCCCAGTTCCAACTGATAATCCCCCTTTGCTCCCCTCTCCCCATGTCCTCTGGGTGATGGGGAACGTTCCCCTGAGATATGGATTCATCCACCATCAGATGCCCAGAAAATGGCTGCCACTTACCTTTCTGAAGAAGCTTCAGTGAATCGCGTAGAAGGCTAGACCCATCGCGCGTTTATGAATACTCGCAGGATACAAATTATGATGACAGTTCAGTCAAGTGCTATGAGGACATTGAGACTTGTGAGGTTCATCAACCCATTTTATCATATGTAAGGTAGCGACGTGGTCCAAAGGGGTTTTATGCAACGGTAGAAGCAATTGTTGTTGCTGCATATTCTAATTGCTGTGGAATTCTGTATATGTTTTAATATAGATGTTTTTTTTCCTTTTTCAATAAATATATGACTTATTGGATATATTTGTGGTTTCTTCATCTCTGTTTTGACACCTTCAAAGCCCCACAATTGTGTACTTTGTTGTTGGATATGTAAGTTGTAGGGGTGTGGTGTTGTGTCTTCTCTGGTGGTTCATATATATTTTTTACGATATGGCTGTATTGGATATATTTTATTGCAGGTTTCCTGATGGTGACCAGTAATGTTCGGGGGCTGGGTGCGAACCCAGATTGCCTGAGTTTGTGCAAGCCCGTGCAAAACTGTGGCCGACACCCTTCTTCACAGGGCGGTCAGTTGCGACAGGGACACTCCCTGCCCTGCAGCTATACATCACAAAGGGGTGGGGAATGCCCTGATCGCAGCTGATTGGGCTTGGGGGGTATCAGTCACAGTTTTGCGTGGGCTTGGCTGAACTCAGGTACCTTGGATTCCCACCAAGCCCCTGCACAGGGCCATAGCTAGGGCGAGGTGACTGAGACACTCGCCTTGACGCAGGTGCAGGGGGCGCAAGCAGAGCTCAGCGCGGCAGGGAAGTGGTGCGGCACAGCCTGCAGCTTCTCCTCAGGCTGGGGAGAACAGCGGGGATCCGAGGAGAAGTGAAGAGCTGAAGCCGCCGGGGGAGGGGGGGCGGAGGAGGGAGCTGTCACTTTAGGATGGCTGAGCGGTAAGGGAAGAGAGAGCTGCTGGGCCAGGATCTGACAGCTGGCGGCTCTCTCCTCACCACTCGCTTTACATCACTTCCTGTTCATTCATAGAGTTTCTGCATGGGTAGTAGCACTCAGTACAGAGGCTTCTCCCCATTCAGGAGCTGGTTGATAATAACTATTTTCTGAATGAATGAGAAGCCTCTGTACTTTCCATTCATTTAGAACAGATGCTGCAGAAAAAGAGATTGAGTCCTCAATTTCTTTTTCTATTTTAAAAGGGAAATAGCAGGGGGCTGTTTAGACCCCCTAATATTTCACCGTAGTCCTCCCGACAGAAAAAAAAAAAGAAAAGAAAAAAAATAATATTAAATTAAAATAATAAAAAACACTGTGCGTGGGCGGCGTTGGGTGACGTCACATGCCTGTTGGGGAGGGGCCATTTTTTGTTGTTCTTGCCTCGGGCGCAAAAGTAGCTAGCTACGGCTCTGCCCCTGCACATAACGAATGGTGACAACAAAGAAGCATGACTATGCACTGTGCGTTACAGAAGCCCGTGTGACCAGGTGACATCACAAGAGCACAAGTGGGACACAGGGTTAAGGTGCATGGAAAGGGATCTTCATGGCAGGATCACCAGCTTTTATTTTAATGACAGCTTCAGACTGAAATAAATTGAAAATATCTTTGGAAACAACATTAACATATTC
>NW_017307152.1:545835-554949 GCF_000935625.1 Nanorana parkeri
ATGGACCATTACACAAGGCCCCTCAACATACTCAGCAGTTATAATACTGATGAGGTTCTCCACGTTCCATTATTAAGTTTGTTAAACATGGTCCTGTATTTAGTGTTTTTACTGTACCACCTACGATTGTTACCATATAATCATGTGTAGCTTTGTTAAAGTTTATCTACAAAGGTTCAAATTAAAATGTTTTGAAAGTTAAACAACATTAACATAGAAAAGTAGGGCTGCAACAACTAATGGACTAAATCGATTATGAGAAGAGTTGGCAACTATTCTCATCATCTATTAGTTGGTAGTGGAGGAAGGGAGGGAGAGAGAGAGAGGGCGGGGGACGGGGAGAGATAATTTTTTAATACAACCAATCGATTAGTTGAAAAAATAATCGGGTAACTAATCGACTATGAAAATAATCATTAGCTGTAGCCCTATAGAAAAGCATATATCAAATTATAGTTATTAGGTTTACATACAGTACACAAATACACAGTGTATTTATTTATTATTGATATTTATACAGCACCAACAATTTTATGCAGCGCTTTACATAGTACACATTCACATCAGTCCCTACCCTCAAGGAGCTTACAATCTATGGTCCGTATTACACACACATACAAGGCCAACTTAGACAGGAGCCAATTAACCTACCAGCATGTCTTTGGAGTGTGGGAGACAACCGGAGTACCCGGAGGAAACCCACGCAAGCACAGGGAGAACATGCAAACTTCTTGATGAAAGTCTTAAAGACTTGGAAACATTCTAGAATGATAAATGACCTGTTCGGTGACACATGGATTTCCTCATTTCACCTGTTCAAGTTAGGAAAAAGTCCCTCATGTTGCATTTTTGGTGCCTTGAACTGAATAGACTTGTCCTTTAAAACCGCTGGGCAATGCATGACATGGCAACATTTCCTTTCCTTTGCTGAACTTTAATGTCAACTGAAATGTCCCTGGGAAAAATGGTCAGCTTGCCCAAAAGGGATATTTTAGTTAGCGGTGGAGCTTGGTTGAGTCAGCTCCGCCTTTCTGCAAATCTTGGATGCTCCAGTAGTGATATCTCCCTGCTGTAATTCCTGACTCCGATACTGGCCATTTGGAAGTTTTGAGTGTTCCAGGTCCTCCTGTTACATTTTCCATTACATATATGAATACTGGTTCCCTTTCCCAGTTCTTCTCGATTGAGCCAGTCCAAGGTTTGCAGCCTCAGGTCTTCTTCTATTGGGTGGCTTGGTTCCCTTGCAGGGTGCTATGTAGCCACCCTTTTCATATACGCTTCTGGGAGAAAGACTCCCAAGTCTATGTTGAGATGCTGCCTGCGCCAACATGCACAGGAAGCTAGAGAGAACTAGAAGCGTGTGTGCGGCACAGGCAGCCACAGGGCTAAAAGGGGTGCATGGCAGAGGCAGCCAGAGGACTAGAAGCGGTGCATGGCAGAGACAGCCAGAGAACTACAAGGGGTTCATGGCACAGACAGCCACAGGACTAGAAGGGGTGCGTGGCAGAGGCAGCCAGAGAACTACGAGGGGTGTATGTCAAAGTTAGCCAGAAAACTAGAAGGGGTGCATGGCAGAGGCAGCCAGAGTACAAGAAGAGACATGAAGCACAGGCAGCCAGAGAACTAGAAGGGGTGTATGTCAAAGGTAGCCAGAAAACTAGAAAGCGTGCATGGCACAGGCAGCCAGAGAACTAGAAGGGGTGCACGGCAGAGGCAGCCTGAGAACTAGAAGGCGTGCATGGCACAGGCAGCCAGAGAACTAGAAGGGGGTGTATAGCACAGGCAGCCAGGGAACTAGAAGGGGTGCATGGCACAGGCAGCCAGAGTACGAGAAGAGGTATGCAGCCAGAGAACTAGAAGGGGTGCATGGGACAGGCATCCAAAGAACTAGAGGTGGTGCCCATCACAGGCAGCCAGAGAACTAGAAGGGGCATGTAGCACAGGCAGTCAGAGGACTAGAAGGGGTGCATGACAGAGGCAGCCAGAGAACCAGAAGGGGTACATGGCAGAGGCAGCCAGAGGACTAGAAGGGGTGCATGGCACAGCCAGCCAGAGGACTAGAAGGGGTGCATGGCAGAGGCAGCCAGAGAACTAGAAGGGATGCGTGGGACAGGTATCCAAAGAACTAGAAGGGGTGCAAGACAGAGGCAGCCAGATGACTAGGAGAGGTGTGCGGCAGAGGTAGACACATAACTAGAAGGGATGCATGGCAAAGGCAGCCAGATGACTAGAAGGGGCATGAGGCACAGCAAGCCAGAAGACTTGAAGTCATGGGGAGCCCAAGGGTGTTGGATCAGTGGACTCTGTATACAGTTATACTTGTGCACTCCCCAACCTGGGAAGCATCAAAGGGAATCCGGGAGTCGGTGCTTGTAAACACAACAAATTGGTTTCTACTGGGGATGCACAGATACTTTTCGAGTACCAGTGCAGATACTTGGAATTTTCATGAGAACTACCAGGGTTGCAGCGGTTGCAGCTGGGACCGGGCTCTGGCGCTCCACCAACTGTCCTGAAATCATTAGTCTGCATTGTTTTAGAAAAACTGTCACATGACAATAAACAAAAATGTATCAGTACTCGTACTTGTAAGTACTCGGCGAGTACCAGTACTCGCAAAACTGGTATCGGTGCATCCCTTTATTTATATTTCTAAAAACAAAATTGAACATTAAAACAGAGATGTATAAATCCCAGGAGCTCCGTGTGCTCCTTACAAATGACAGCTGCCTCCCAATTTTTGAATTTTTCTCTAGTCTAGTCTTGGAGCTCAAAAGTATCGGTACTCGTACTTGTACCGAGTACTGTACTTGGTATCTGTGCAACCCTAGTTTCTACGCTTTACCTAAATGACACAATTATTGTTGCCTGCTCCACTCACCTCTATAGATCTGATGCTGTTAAAAAAAATTGCGGCTTTAATATGACTTTAACGTTTTTGTCATAGGGACAATCCGTTTCTAGCTTTACCCCTTAGGAAGTCAATAATATGCTTGTTGATCTGGGTTGTGATATAATGTTATGTTTAGCGCTATGCCTTGAGAACTTTAGAAGGGAAGCTCAGTTCGCAGTGTTGATTTCCTCCGGTCAGATTAGTAATTGTTTGGTTAGTAATGTTTTGTTGATATCCACGTTCCAGCGAGAGAATATCAGTTCCTATCTATATAGCATTGTTAATCCTCCTGAATTCCATTCACAGGCCTTGCGTAACTCACTTGTGCAATGAACTCTTGATTAGAGTAAATAGTAACAGTGGCGTCGTGTCACTAACAACTGTTTATAGAGTGTAGGCGGCGTCCTAACATAATACCTTTTTATCCAGCAATGCTTTATTTAGTTGTCCTTTACTTGTCATAATACCAATGACTAGGATGTCAGAGAGAAAGCACTGACAAGGGACATCATTTGCATTAAAGGAGAACTATGAGGTGAGTGGAAATCACTCATCCTCATAGTTCAAGCCGACGTGTGACAATGAGACTGTCACACGTTGGCTCAATAAATCGGGAATTGAGCGAACGCATACTGTCGCTCGCGGCACCTCCCTGCAATTGCTTTTTTCAGGTTGGGATCCCTGCATTGTATGCAGGCCCGGCGCTACCGCAAGGCAAGTCAGGCGGCCGCCTTAAGGCGCCCAGCAGGAAGGAGAGCAGCTGTCAAGAGGCCGAGTGGGCGGTGCGAGGAGGAGCAGTGGCGTCACAAGGGGGGTGCGGCCCGCACCAGGGTGTCACCATTGCAGGGGTGACACCAAAATAACTGACAGTCATTTTGGTATCACCCCCCTCTAAAAAGTTGGGCACTCGGTCATGGACCGAGAGCCCAACAGTGTCAGGAGAGAGGAGGAGACCCGGCGGCATACTTCATCCCGCCGGGTGAACGTCCCCTCCTCCCTCTGAAAGCCTCCATCACTTAGATGGCCGCCGGCAGGCGTCAATTGGACACATGCGCGATGACGTCACTGAGGGGTGTCACCTGGTCTCCGTTCCGGGTGACACCCAGCCTCGGGACGCCCCTGTTCGGAGGACAAAGTTTGCAGGAAGAAATATTCTTATAGCCTCGCCCATGTTCTCTCCGTGAAGGTTCCTTTAAGTTGTGTACAGAGTTTGCTGGCTGCTCACGTCACAACCATCACCAAGCAACTGGTCAAACAATCACGCTGGAGTCTCCACACACACATACACAGGAGAGTGTTCACAGATCTCTATCACCTCCCAGACATTCACGCAGTGTGCCCCGGGGGCTGTCCAGCCTCATCTACCTGCTGCAGGTGAGTCTCAGCATGCATGGCACCCAGCATACAAGCTTATAAGACTGTGCCATCTACTATACATACTGTATTATATTGTTACCAGTATCTCCTACTGCAATACTCCTATACTTCCCAACATTCTCAGGTGGGCAGGGCTGACACCTTCTGGAAGAGAATTTTCTGGCTGGCCATTCCCAACCAGGGTCCCTCCAGAGGTTACTAGGGGTTCCTTAAACTGTGATTGACCTCTGATCTGATGGTGCCTGTGTAGTTCAAGGACCAATGCCATTTGGCAGAGCCAGTGCCAGGACAGCAATTAGGTCTTTTTTTTAGATGTTTGTAAGGGGGCATTCTGACCACTGCTGTAAGGGGGGAATTCTGACCACTGCTGTAAGGGGGGCATTCTGACCACTGCTGTAAGTGGGGCATTCTGACCACTGCTGTAAGGGGGGCATTCTGACCACTGCTGTAAGGGGGGCATTCTGACCACTGCTGTAAGGGGGGCATTCTGACCACTGCTGTAAGGGGGGAATTCTGACCACTACTGTAAGGGGGGAATTCTGACCACTACTGTAAGGGGGGAATTCTGACCACTACTGTAAGGGGGGAATTCTGACCACTACTGTAAGGGGGGAATTCTGACCACTACTGTAAGG
The DNA here is from genome assembly GCF_000935625.1 of Nanorana parkeri. Classification (NCBI taxonomy): domain Eukaryota; kingdom Metazoa; phylum Chordata; class Amphibia; order Anura; family Dicroglossidae; genus Nanorana; species Nanorana parkeri. The sequence goes on from NW_017307152.1 coordinate 550,741, forward strand.
GGGGAATTCTGACCACTACTGTAAGGGGGGAATTCTGACCACTATTGTAAGGGGGGAATTCTGACCACTATTGTAAGGGGGGAATTCTGACCACTATTGTAAGGGGGGAATTCTGACCACTATTGTAAGGGGGGTTGGTGGGTTGGCAGACATCCCAACTCTCCCAGACGCTCCGGGAGTCTCCCGCTATTAGATATCGGCTCCCAGCCGCCTGGGAGAGATACACTTCCTCCCGGAAAGGTGTACTTTCCCTGCGATAGTGTATTTTTTTCTGACATCGGGAGCCGCGGCCTGATGTCAGAAAAAAAAAGACATAGGAATGCTTAGCTAGATTCCTATTGGCTATTTCACTTTGCAATAGCCAATAGCAAAGTAGCTAATGCACCCGCCCACTGCTACTGTCATTCAGCAGAGGGGGACCTGAGGTTTTCTATCAGGTCCTCTTCTGGTGATTGAAAGCAGCGGAAGGCGGGTGCAATAGCTAGTTTGCTATTGGCTATTGCAAAGTGAAATAGCTAATAGGAATCTAGCTATGCATTCCTATACCTTTTTTATTTTTTTTTATTCTGACGACTAGTGATGGGCTCGGGCGTGTTCGCAGCTCCACGTGCCGAGCCCGCCAGGAAGCTGGCAGCGCCAATCACAGGAACTGAGACATTTCCCGATCTCTGCAGCTGCGGACCGTGAACATGTCTCAGTACCTGTCATTGGCGCTGCGCGCTGTCAGCTTCCTGGCGGGCTCGGCACGTGGAGCTGCGAACACACCCGAGCCCATCACTACTGACGACTGCAACTGTCAGAATACAAAAAAAAAACCTGCAGATAGCAAAGAAGCTATTGCTTCCTGTGCTATCTGCCATCATTTCAGGGGGGTGCTCTCTGCCTGAAATGATGATGGGGAGAGGGAACCTCCCTGAAATGAGAGGGACACCTCCCTGAAATGACAGGGACACCTCACTGAAATTACTTTTTTCTGGTTGGGATCCCTGGGTTGGTGGGTAGGGAGGCACATTGAGGAACTTGGCCTTGGGGCAGCAGAGAGAGTAAATCCGGCCCTGGTGACAACACACAATTAGGGACATAAGACAGGGACAGAGCGTTGTCACCCTAAAATAGAAAGTGCCTGAACAAGGACCTTCATTGCAGGATCACCAGATATTAATGACAGCTGCAGATTTAAAAATCAATGTGAAAATGACTTTTGAAATGACATAAACGTGTTGAAGATGACAGTACAGTAATACCTTGGTTTACGAGCATAATTCGTTCCGGAAGCATGCTTGTAATCCAAAGCGCTTGTATATCAAAGCGAATTTCCCCATAGGAAATAATGGAAATTCCGATGATTCGTTCCACAACCCAAAAATATTCATATAAAATGATTACAATACTGTACTGTAATATAATACTGTACAAAATATAAAGAAAAATAAACAAATTACAGGTACCTTTGTGGCCGGTGTGAGAGGGACAAAAGAGGAGGATTATTGTGCAGGACAACTTTCACTATCACTAACGGAATCACTGCTATCTCTTGACTCAATGGAATCTTTTTCATTACGTGAAACCTTAACAAGGAATCTATCCAATGTGACATTGCATTGTCGTTAAACAGTCTCATCCTCGCTCGCACTGCTACAGCCTTATTCGGGTGGCGCTTTTCTACAAAATTTTGCTCTTATTGCAAGACATTGCTTGTATATCAAGGCAACATTTTTCAGAAATGTTTGCTTGTCTTGCAAAACGCTCTCAAACCAAGTTACTTGTAAACCAAGGTATTACTGTATATGAGATTTTAGAGGAAACTCCGGTGGTTTAAATCTGTTTTTGTAAAATGTTTGTTCCTTGGCTCCATCTAGTGGCCATAATGTGGTGAGGATCTAAAACATTAGTGAACAGCCCTGCTAACATTTTATAAATACACACCTATGAGTCTGCTAACATTGTGGATGGAGGACCCCCTCCGCTGGGCTATTGTATTCTGACAGTGGCCGGTGTGCTGCTGTCACAATATCCCAACCAATCAGCTGCAGTCAGTGATCGGCTGAGATTTTTCAGACGGGCTCCTTTGATAAAAGTCGAATGGAGGGCTTCTGAGGGGCCACACAGCAGGACCTGGCTAAAATTCAACCAGTGCATGGCCAACTTAAAGGAGAACTATGAGGCGAGTGCTTTTCACTCACAAGAGGGATTCTGCTCCAAATGAGTGACACATCTATGTGCACCTTAAATCAGGAATGGGCAACCAATAAAACACCAGCTGTTGTGGAACTAGCGCTCCAAGCATTCCCTGTCAGCATATCAGCATGTCTACGCACTCTGACCATCTCTTGTAGAATGCCTATAGCAGACATCCCAACTCTCCCGGATGCTCCGGGAGTCTCCCGCTATTAGATAGCGGCTCCTGGGCGCCCTGGAGGGAAACATTTTCTCCCGGAAAGGTTTACTCTGCTATATGTAGCAGAGTAAACCTTTCCCTGCGATCTGTTTTTTTTTTCTTTTCTGACATCGGGGGCCGCCGTCAGTCAGAGCAAAAAAAACAAAAAACCAGCAAAGGAATGCATAGCTAGATTCCTATTGGCTATTTCACTTTGCAATAGCAGACTAGCTATTGCACCCGCCCATTGCTGCTGTCAATCAGCAGAGGGGGTCCTGAAGTTCTCCATCAGGGCCTCTTCTAGGGATTGACAGCAGCAGAGGGCGGGGGCAATAGCCAGCTTGCTATTGGATATTGCAAATTGAAACAGCCAATAGCAATCTAGCTATTCATTCCTATGCTGGTTGTTTTGTTTTTTTTTGTTTTTATTCAGCAGTTGTCAGAATACCCCAAAAAAACAAACCTGCAGATAGCAAAGAAGCTATTGCTTCCCATGCTATCTGCTATAATTTCAGGGGGGTGCTCTCCTCCCCCCCCCCCCCCCAGGGTGGGGGGGGGGGGGGGGGGGGGGGCAGAGGGCACCTCCCTGAAATGGCTTTCTTCAGGTTGGGATCCCTGCTATAGTCTATGAATATTCCTGCAGCATGTCTTAACTCTCTGACCATCTCTTGTAGCATGTCTATGGTCTATGATCATCTTCTGCAGCATGTCTACACTCTCTGGTCATCACTTGTACCATGCCTATAGTCTATGACCATCTCCTGCAGAATGTCTACTCTCTCTGACCATTTCTTGTAGCATGCCTGTAGTCTCTGACCATCTCTTAGCATGTTTACACTCTCTGATCATCTCTTGCAGCATGTCTACACTCTTTGACCATCTCTTAGCATGCTTACACACTCTGACCATCACCTGCAGCATGTTCTCACTCTCTGACCATCTCTTGTAGCATGCCTGTAGTCTATGACCACTCCTGTTGCCAGTATCAGCAGTCTCTGAAAGGTTTATGCAGCATTACATTGTGCGTCTGTCAGGGGAAGCCCCCGATATCATAGTTGACCACCGCTAGTACACATAAGCAGCATAGCCTTTTAAATGTTATCAGGGTTGGTAAGAAGTGTTTCATTAAGGTGCACTGAAATTTCAAAACCAAATCGAAACCGAAATTCAAAAAAATGTCAGGCCGAAACCGAAAATGGTTTTTTATTTAACTTTTTCAAATTTTTAAATATTTTATTTTTATTTATTTTTTTAATAAACTTTTACATTTTTTATATTTATTTCTATTTATTTTTTATTAAATATTTATATTATTTACTTTACTTTTAGGGGCTCCGGGGAAATATTGGGGCTCTAAACAGATCCCTGATATTTCCCTTTTAAAATAAAAAAAGAGATTGAGAGCACAGAGTCCTCAATCTCTTTTTCTGTGTCCCCTGTTATCAATGAACAGGAATCCTCTATACTGAGTGTTCCTGTTCATTGATAACATGAGGACAGAGTATGTTTACTATAACCACAATTATGAATGAACAGGAAGTGATGTAGATCTTCCCATTCATTCATAATTGAGGATATATTACACATACTCTGTCCTCAATTATCTACGAACACTCAGCAATCACTGATCACTGACTGCTTGTACCTCGCTCTCCATCCTGACAGCTGTCACAGGAGGCTGAGCGAGCGGTGCAGAGAGAAGAGCTCAGCCCCCTGTGACAGCGCGTGCTGTCTCCGTCCCACACCGCTCTGCCGGACTGTGACAGGAGGCTGAGCGAAGTTGGAGTAGAGACGCCGGCCGCTCACAGCGCTCTCCTCCCGCAGCGCTTGGC
>NW_017307152.1:555034-558318 GCF_000935625.1 Nanorana parkeri
GGCCGGGGTGTCTAACTGTGTGATAATGAACCGAAAGAAATGGAGGGAAGGAGCGCAACGAACTGGCGCAGACTTTGTGGCGGTGGATAGGCCAGGGAATAACAGTGAATCAGGTGAAAGTAAACGACTAGGAAGCAGCTGTGAATGTGGCTGGTGCCTTTCACCTTTTTGCTTTCTAGTATTCTTGTTCAATATAGTTGTATATGACAAGTTTAGTGGCAGCCTAACTAGGTGAGGTGACACGGTGTGGTCATCCATGTGACAACTAACCTTGAACAACTGCCTGACCTTTGACACTGCCGGCGGGGATGGTGCGCGGGGTCTGGCAGTTTGTAGACCGGTAACTGTCACATTGAAGGTGACCTCTGACGCTCCAACATCCACAGCAGACTTTCAAGGTAAAAACTCTTTAAATATGGCGGCCATCATTGCCGATCACTCCTTCTGGAGGTGGTACCCTGGCTCTTATTCTGATCCATTGGCTTCAGATCCTTCTGAGTCACTGACTCGAAAAAAGTATGCAGATCAGGAGCGCTGGCTTTGCTGGTTGCATCCATTGTCTTTGTTAAGGGATGATGAATCCTGGAGACTAGCTCAACTCTGGGCTCCGCCCACAAGTGCCTCCTTTACCTTGGAGGTCCCTCCAGTATGTATGCTATGATGTTTTGTAGTCTTCAGGCCAGTCATGGAATGTCGCATTCCTCTCCCACCCTTCTCCAGTGGCGGGCAATCCTTGGTGATGCAGAAAGCAGCGCTGACGTGATGACTATACACTATGGTGACAGGTCGCCATGGTGACACCCCCTGACCAGACCCATGCCGCCCTGTATCGACTATGTCCCCAGTGGGTGTCATTTATCCCAGAAGACTGAGGACATCTTGTGCATTTTTTTTTGTAAGAAAATTGGCCCAGACTTGGGTAATCCGGCGCTGTCCCCACAATACTCCTTTTCCACCACAAGATGTCCTCAGTCTTCCAGGTTCAATGACTCCCAATGTCCCGCAACCCGAAAGACTGAGGACATCTCGTGATGGGCATGTGTTGTATTATCTGTAGCTGACCTTCTAATTTTGTTATGTATACCCGTGCTTAATTACGCCCGATCTCCTATACCACGTACACACCAGACCAGAGTGATCATAATCTTTTATGTGGTATTTGTAGCCCTGATGAAGGTGGACCCGTTGAACCCCTCAAAACGCATTGGCTTTTATGACATAGGAAACTAAAACAAATGAGTATACATTTTCAGATCATGCCACTTCCCTCTTTGCACACCCATGTTTTGTAAACGGTCAGCCATATTGCTATGCGAGTCATGCCTGGAATCTGGTGCCTGTGATTAGGGTTGCCACCTGTCCAGGATTGACCCGGACACTCCGGGTTTTGAATGCTGTGTCCGGGTTTCATGGCAGCAGAAACCGGGACACAGGATGTCAGGCAGACAGGGGGCAACCAAAATTAAGATGGCGGCTACTGGCGCCCCACTGAAAATAGATTTGACTGTGATATTTACATATGACTGGGTGGGGCTATTTACATGTGACTAAGCCTTGACTTATTCTCCCAAAAAAATGTCCGCCCATTGCTAGAGTGTTTGGGTTTTGCTTGAAGAATAGGGGGGAACCCTACCTGTGATCACTTACTGCCTCAGGGGCTCTAGCCCTCCTATAACCTTTCCGGGCTTCACCGGTCTTCATTGCCCAAGCCTATCCTCATGTGACATGCACACAGCAAGTCCTCCATTCCTCCTCACTTCCCCTGCCATAGAAATGTTAAACAAATGTGTTTCTTATAGCAAAGCACCCATTGCCTATATCTACTTGTACAAGAAAAGGAGAGCAATATGCCATCTGCTGTAGTCAATGCAAGAAAAGTCCAGTTATAGTACATCTAATAATGGCTGATTGTATACTATGGATTATAGAAAGCTGAGCCCAGGACATTCTAGACCTGCCACAGCCTGGGATTGGACAGTGAAAGGAGAAGCAGCACAATGACAAGTTCATCTCTCTATTTCACTGCTTGTCAGAACTGATTGGCTCCTTGTGCTGCTTCTTCCTTTTACACGACAGCCCTGCTGTACATGCCCTTGCCCTTGTGTCATTGCGCTGCTTAGACAATACTTTACAGTTTATTTCACATAAACGTATTAATTTCAAGTTCTCCTGTGTCATCCCAGACGGAAGACCCCAAAAGTCAACTGGTTCATATCCGATAAGGTCCCAGAAAAGACTTTAATGTGCACTGTGGGATGCCAACGCTCTCTCTAGGGCAGGGGTGGGCAACTGCGGCCCTCCAGCTGTGCTTTAACTGCAACCCCAACATGGCTCTGCCTCTGGGAGTCATGCCTGTAACGATCAGTCTTGCAATGCTTCATGGGACCTGTAGTTCCACCTCAGCTAGAGGGCCGGAGTTACTAACCCTGCTCTAAGATAAGCTCTCCTCAGCCCTAGAATGGAAACATGGTGACAATGACATGTGTTCAGAGGCGTCCCGAGGCCGGGTGTCACCCGGACCGAAGACAGGGTGACACCCCACAGTGACATCAGCACGCATGCGGGGGACATCACCACGCGCATGCGCGTGAAAAAATAAGCTGCAGCTTCCCCGCTGTACATTTAGCTTTGCTTGCCCAAAGCAGGGCTAAATGTAGATAACAACTACCCACCCGGCGCCCGGAACTGCTTGTCCCGGGCATCGGGAGATAGGAATTCCACACCCCTGCTGCCCCAAAGCCGGGCCTTAGTTGGCCTTGTGGGAAATCCGGCCCTGACAGCTTGCATTTAAAAAAAAAAATATTTAATGATGTATTATTGAATACAGAGCTGTGTCTTTTATGTCTGCCTGGAGTTCAACTTTAACCCTTCCCTGCTCTGTACAAAACATAAAATAAAAGTCTTTCCTGGAGTTGGACTTGTATGATGTCTATATTTCATTTGCAGAGCGAAAGAACATGGAAGTCACCATGAGTGATGCCAGACATACCCTGAAGACCCTGGAGCAGCGCAGCAAGCTCCTGCTCCAGCAACAGATCACTTTCATTAATGCTCTGGAGAGGACACGGGAAATTGCCCAAGATAGGATCAGACCAGTGAGGACCCTGGGCCAGGTAATGAAAGACTCAAAGTGCACAAGGAAACAGGTTATGGGAAGGGGGCATAGACATTTTTATTCTGGTGCCAAAAAATAATAATCACGGCCATCTCTACCCTATGTGCCAACTACGGTCATAGAGGAGGGGGGGCTGCTGCTGATAGTGCTTCTCATGGGGGGGGCTTTG